>NC_142207.1:3927500-4227500 GCF_049639895.1 Pseudopodoces humilis
CTTGTTCACTTTTTTCTCTTTTATCGTCTTTTAGTTGTAGAGAATCACCTGCTTAAATATCTCTAAGGGTACTAGTAAAAAAGAAAAACAACATACATAACAGATGCGCCAGTGAACCTTGGGATGAATGTATTATGGATACAGAACCATCATCACACACCTCATAATCACTTTTTCACCTGCCCATCTGGTGCAGACCTGTGGCTTGTTAGCAATGCACTTGGATACAGTAAATGTGCTTGTCTAAAAAGAACAATTAAGCAGAAGCTCGAGCGGTGCAGCTAGCGGGATTCGCGGAGAAAAATTGGACGGAGGAAAACAGACACGGCATCTTGCTTTTTGGAAAGGCATGCAGCACAGTTCCATCCTGGAAGAAGTAAGAGGGAATGGCAAGCTTTTGATTGAAGTTGAGCAAACACAAAATGCCTTTTTAAAAAGGCCCTAAAGTGTGACTCTTTCAATGCAAAATCTTCCATTTATTTACCAAGCAAGAATGAAAAATACAAAAGCAAGACAAGCTTCACCTCCAATGCACTATGAAATAGATATAAATTCTGACCTAGAGAATCAACTTTGACCACAAGAGGTTGATTTGTTGCTTTCGACTCTCTATTAAGACATCAATGATGATTTCACAATATTGACACTTTTCCAATGAAAAACAATCATTGTTTCATTGTACCCAAAAGACAAAGGTTTTTAACTGCCAGTAAAAGACTTGAATTCAGAGAAAGAAATGTAGAAAAGATATCAAAACATTGCTACTTCATGAAATTTGCTTTCCTTTTGCTTTGTCTTGGCACTGTTCCAATGTGAATCCCCTTTCAGCAAGAAATCTAGTGAATTTCTTGGAATCTTGGTTACTGTAGATGTCTGAACAGGGAAAATTTAATTTACCTTTTGGGCACTGGACATGTGACAATAAACAAGCTATCAAAAGACAACTGGTCTCCTTGAGATACACAGGGAATTAAAGCCATCATTCCCATGATATTGATGACAGCTGCTCAGCTGGGTTTACCACAGTTAACGAAGAAAAGATATTCCCCAACATTATTCTCCTTGGTTTACCTGACCTAAAATCAGATAAGAGATAATCACAGATTCAGTGGAAGCTTTTGTGTCCTCAAGCTTAACTGCATCAAGCACAAAGGTTGCTCTGCATGTATGGAAAGGTTCAGGAGATTGTGCTTCCTTCCACTCTACTTTGTCCTAAAAATTGCACAGGGGGAAAGAGAGCAGTTTATTGCAGATTTTTATTTTTTTTTGCAAAGTGTCATCTCATATAAATTTCCAAGGCTTGAATTAATACAACATTTTATGTAGAAAACAAATTGAATGCCTTAATTTACAATTTTCGTATTAAAAAACCCAAAAATCTTCAATGAATTCCACCTTACATAGCTTTGAATGTGTGACAAAACACAGGTGTTGCAACACCTACATACTGGGAGCTCGGTGGTTCCATGGACACTTTTTAAAGGACTGCTTTGGGAAAGTCTATCTCCTCAACAGCAACATGAATTCCAACATGGGTGTTTTAAGTAAACCATTTATTTTTATGCAAAGACATAAACTGGCCTATGAATAAGATTCTGGTTTAACAGCAACTTCAAAGGGTCCTGATGAATGAGCAGAAGTAAAGTGCACACTTAGGAAGTTCAAAGCACTACAACCATGTTAAGCTGTCAAGATAGATGCAGGGCCTCCAGATCCCACCAATTAATTTTTTTTCCTCACAGAAATGTTGTTATTATTAATAGAGATACTCAGTGAAAAATCTCTGCATGTATATAAGATATAGATATAGATATGTAAATCAATATTTGCATAAGGACCTTTATACTCCCCAAGCCAAAACTGCTTTCTTTGATTAGCTGAGTCTGCCTACTGTATTAATTGGCTCTGGTTGTCCCAATTACAAGAACAATGGAGTGTTTCTCAGGTCTGCTGCTGATGTTTGAGCACACCATAGTTTTGAAGTTATTCTATACGCACAAAGATAATTTTATCTCAAAATAAAAATAATACTTATGTTCAGACTTATGATTTCCACAGGGGAAAACTCAATGGAAATCCATTCTCCAGTGGCATGAGAAGCACTGACACAAATCTTACATACATATGGATAATTTGTAGTAATCAGACATTCCAAGACTTTGCTTGAAAAATATGCTCTAGAAAGTATATGTACACTTGTTCAAAACTCCAAAGACGTATTTTGATTACTGATAAGTTCATTAAGAGACTTGATTGCCTTTCTATAAAAAAATTCACTAAACTGTTTGATGTTTGATGCTTAAGTTTGTAATCTAAATCCCGATCTGTAATCTGCTCTTACTCTTCCCAGGGTATACCTAGACCATACAAAGTACTCATCCCCCTTGTATTCAGTGGTACATATTTTATTTAGCTAAGGATGCTTTGGAGTTGACCCACCAGACTTGTCTGGAATACAAGACAAGTCTCTTGTTCCTTTTCTTAATCCCTTCACCAGACTTTACTCAATAAGGATGCAATTTACATTCTTAGTAAAAAGATGAAAAACTAATCTTTTCCAGTGACAACTATATTTCTTAAGGGATGTCAGGAAAAGTTTTGGTTTATCCAAAACAATACGTAGAAATTTTGTTAAAATATTAACAGATAGTAGAACATGATTGAAAGTTTGCAAAAGTTTAAACTGTTCATCTAGCAGCAGCCAACACAATCTGAAAGACAGTAAATTTGTTCTATTGAAGCCAAATTGTTCAAACAATCATTTATTTGTATAAATTAATAACCAGTTGTTTTTATCCCCACCTTCAACCATGTTTTAGGACAAAAAGTGAAGAAATTGCCAATCAATTGTTACTGTCAGGGTGTGTAGGATACCTGATAACTATAAACTGCATTAACCAGAGACATATTTTCCTTGAATATCAGAAAAACACCCATCTCAAACCTTCCAGACATCATCAGAAAGCCTCAGAAATCTTATTATTCAGAAGGGAACACCAGAAATTGTCTTTTCCAATCTCCCACACAAACCAGAACTGTTGCCATGCTAGATCAGTGGTTTTGTGTAGCCAAGTCCTGAAAATTTCCAAGAATAGAAACTCCAAGTCCTACAGGGACCCTATTCTGGTGTTACACTATACTTTTAGTAATTTTTATTCCTGATGTCCAGTCTGAGCTTCTCAAGCTGTTTGTGACAACTGCTCACTCGGCCATTGCTGGATCTCCCATTTCTCCATTCCCCACCCAGCCTGGGGAGCACACCTGGGGTGGCTTCTCCACTCCAGGCAGGGGTGGGATAGCAACCACACTCTTATCCAGCTCACCATGTGCTGATTTCTCAGCACACCATGAGCTCATATCTAACCCCCATCAGCTAGGACTCCCAGGTCAATGCCAATAAGTGTGCTCATCCTCTGGTTAAATAATTGCTAATTGTTTCCTACAGCTGTTCCCCCAGGGTTTTCCACTGCTGTGGCAGAGAACTGAGCCATATTAGATCCCATCAGTGCTACCACGTCCATTCTTGGTCACAGGGCTCCTAGACATGTAGGGATAGAAGGCTACAGGATAACGGCCAATAAATTTTAAAGCCTTCCCTATACTGCAAAAGCAGGTTAGGAGTTCTTCTGTTCCTTAGACAGACAAAAGATATTTCTGGCAGAACCAGGTTTGTTTCCTTAAATTTTATGTTCCATATGTTCAGGATAGTTATTTAGTTTGTCTCTGGTACTGAGGTGGCCAACAATGCGGTGCTATTTCAACTAATGAAAAAAGAGAAGCACAAGGTATGAAAACCTTATTCTAAAAATGAACGAAGCAGATGGGATATGCAATTCTAACTTAGTCCATTTGCATGTGTTTGTTGGTTGCTTTTTTTTTTCCCTGTTTCCTTTCTCTTTTTTTTTTTTTTAATTTTTTTTTTTTTTTTTTTAAGTTCTAGTAGATTTATCTACTTGAAAAGGTCTGCTTGAAGCAGAAAGGAAAACCGATTCTTCCAGCTTTAGGGCAGGAAAGTGCATAGCTGCTAAGGAAGAGAAGAGATTATGCACATAACATCCTCACCTCCTACATTTGGCAGCTCCCTCTGCTTGGAAGCTGTCACCCCAGGCATCCAGCCCAGGGTGTTCTAGTCCTAGATATCCTCCTTGTACAGTCTCCCACTTCCTGGAGACGAACCAACACTTTGTGCTTGACTCCCCCCATCAGCTTCAGCTTTGCTCGTGTCCCTAGCTAGCAGCATCAGACAGATTATTTCAAGCTGGAACCTCCTGCAGCCTGTATTATCACTGTGTCTAAAGGGCAATGGCAGCAGCAAGGAGAGAAAGGAGAGCACACAAGGACTCAAACAGCCCATGGCCAGGTTAAAACACCTCCCTTCTCTGCCTGTGAGAGGGGAAGGGAATGGTTTTCTCAGCATCCCCTAATGGATGTGTGATGTCTTGAAGAAAGAAACAACAGGCAATGCAATATCTGGGATACCTACTCAAACACCTGTAAAGGAGTCAACACATCAAATCTCCATATAATCACAAATTTAATTTTGAATGTAAAACTTCAAATTCAACTTTGCAGATGATAAATTCTGTCTGTGGATAAGTAAGATAATGTGCAATCAGAAGGGCTTCACAATGCTTTCGGTAATTGACCTGTTTTTTAGGTGAGGGAAAAAAAATCTCTTCACCTCAACCAAAGCTTCATAAAAATTTCTCCCATATTTTTTCTCTAGACTTCCAGTGCACACCTCACCAGGGCCAGTTCTGGGCAGCATACAGGGAAGGCCAAGATGCACATGTTTTGGTCCTTAATCTATAACAGGTTAAAGACCTTAAATTATTTACAAATCCTGGTGACAGCAGATAACATAAAAATGTTATATTTTAAAAATAAAAAATGAAATAAAAAAATTCTTGCAGCTTTCTCACATCAAGTTTTCTCTGCTTGTGTATGTGGAGAAATACAAAAAAGTCCTACCCATGCTAATACGTTTTGAGCTTTCCCACATGGGTACTCCATTTAATATTTTCAAGTGCCAATAGCTTTTTCTATCTTTGCAGCTCCGTCCAAGCATTAGGCTGAATCGCAAAAAAATATTTTTCAATGATTGATTGTAGTAAAAGGACTGTTGAAGAGCATGTGTGAGAAGAACATCACAACACCCTCTCAAGGTCCTTGGAGGGTGCCTTGAGCACTGTAAGTTAAAAGAAGAGGAAAAAATAACCCTGAGTGACTGCATTACAACAGTCATTTCTTCCAAGCAGTCCTGAATATCTGTATCACCTTTCCTTTCCTCCTCAGTTCAGACTTTCACACACTATTTTGGTATATTTTTAATAGATTTTCATCAGTTAACAGGCTTAATGCTGGGAAGGTTACTTTAAAGAACAGGAGGGAGGTATGACTACTTTAATTTGGTTAAATCTGGATCTCTTGATTTACTTTTGCAACCACAGAACAAATTGACAAAGCAGAAAAGTAAATGCAAACGAAGAAGACAGCAGCCAGTGCCACTCTGGGTCCTGCGGGATTTTCCAAATTGCAAAAAGCTGTCACCGTAGCCTGAACTATCAAGTGTGAGGCACATGCTGTTGTTAGTTGTTAAATTTAGTGCCACTAAGGGCTACTCCTAAAAAAAGCCCGAAACACAAACAACCCACCAGTGTCTAAAGCAGTCAGCATCTAAAGCAGATATTAGTAGAGTGACTGCCTTGTGAAGAAGTAGAGTACTAAGAGGATTTTTCTATCTCGAGTATCACTAAAGAAAGGACTTATCACGAAAACCAAATTATTTCAAAGATTCATGGACTTGTCTCCATGGCCCAGCAGAAACCGCAGGGAATTTGTGCTGGGAAGCTGAGTGCTAGTTCATGACATATTTGTTCCTCTTGCCCCTTGATTCACCTGGTAACGTGCATTGACTGTAGCATACTGCAGGTTTTCTGAATATTAATTTTAT
The DNA here is from genome assembly GCF_049639895.1 of Pseudopodoces humilis. Taxonomy (NCBI): domain Eukaryota; kingdom Metazoa; phylum Chordata; class Aves; order Passeriformes; family Paridae; genus Pseudopodoces; species Pseudopodoces humilis. The sequence continues at coordinate 3,933,454 of NC_142207.1, forward strand.
ATTCAGTGACACCTATCATAGCTGAGGATGTGGTTTGGGTTGCCAGTACGAAGAGAGGTGCTTTCCACCACTACAGATGAGAGCTAGTAATCCACACAATATTATTCATTACGGAAGTTACATCTCAAGAGCTTTGGCACAGACACTGAAAATGTTGAATACGTCAGAGATACCTGATATTTGAGTAAACCTTCCCAACAGAGAGGTGCTGAGAGCTTGACTGAAACCAAAACCCTCTCAAGGTGCTGGCATAAAAGGGCAGAAGAAGGAATGGCAAAAGGACTGAATCTGATATTGTGGGCTGAGCGAGAAGGGTGAGAACAATCCCCATCCAGAGGCAGAAGTGTCTGTAAATCAAAGTGTAAGGATACAACACACACGTCCCCCACCACCAGGACCTCACCAAGAGGTGCCAGCTGTGCGATGGAGGCACTCAGGAAGTCTAGGATTCCTCAAACATCTGCTGGTGCCATTAAGAATGAGAAGTAAATCCACGCTGGCATTACGTGAGATTTATTTTTCCACAGTAACTCCAGCAACAACTGCCAAGTTTTTTGCTCGTTTGCCACACAAGTAACCACTGAGTGGTATAAGAATGGGAGCCAGATGAGAAACTACATGTAGAAAAATCAGGATTAGGACAAAAAAAAAAAAAAGGCAGTAAGTGGCCAACGAAATAAAAAGAAAGAATTGCAGCAGGGAGGAAGGAGGCAGAAAACGCATTCAGACTTCTCTTAAGCTACTACTGTAATGAGAGGAGAGATTATTGTTTCTACAACATCTTTCTTTAAGTTTCAGGTCCATTCAGAGCAGGAGAAGACAGCTGCCTGTTTCTCTAGTGTATTTGTCTTTATTCTGTTGAAAACTACGTTAAAGTTAGGGAGTCATCACCATCTTGATGAACAAGACTCACATAGCACCAGCTCAATCAGGAATAAAACCACACAGAACACTGAAACTACACCACATTCCCCTTGAGTTCTCCTGATCTCCTCCTAAGACCCTTTTGTCCATGAGAACGTCAGAAGGGTGTGCAGTGAACAATACCTCTATTTCCTTGATTATGAGAATTTGATCACAAACACCTCTACATGAAATGATAACAAGGTTTGAGAGGGAACTCAGTGCCTTATTTTCACAGCAATATGGTCCATAGTGCTGAGTAAAAAAATATGCCGGAAAAAAAAAAGTTCTTCAGAAATGAATGTCATTTATTTGAGCACTATTAGTCTCTCTGCCATGTGACCAAGCCCTGTTCAAAGCAGAGGGAAGCTCCTGGGTGCATCTTGTGCTCCTCTCCACATACCACATATGGATCTCCCAGCCGTATTGTGTCTTACAGTTTGAGCAACACCTAAGTGTCATAGCTCTGTGATGCTGATTTCTAGGTCACGCTGGCTTCTTTATGCATCGTTAGGGTTTCATAATCATTTTTTTCAGCTCAAGTCTGCAAACAAACTCTTTTTTTGTTGTTGTTACTGGTCTTCACTCCTCCTTTCCCCTTGGCATGGCACTGTCTATTCTTTTGTTCTTCATAACTAGAAATGAAAGGGCCTTGAAACTTTTTGACATATTTAAGAGCTTATACCCTTTTATGTTACAAGAGAAATGTTTTTCTGGGAATACTGATACAGACACCTAATTTTTAATTTTTTAAAATTTATTTTCAGGTTACCTGAAGGATGCAAGCAGGCTTAGGTAGGAATCATTAATGAGATAACTGACTATAATAATCACAAATAATTTTTTGGTAAAAGACAATATTCACTGAACAGATACCAAACTGCATTTTTATATCATAGAAGAAAATTCCTTTGGTTAAAATCAATACATCATTTCCTTTGTGAATGCTTATTTATCGTGTCTTTGTAGCTTCTTCTTTATGCATCTGGGTGAATTGATCAGTTCTGTATGGAATGCATCAAGTTATGCAAAGTTGCTTCCCACCTTTGAAGCTTGCATAACACAAAGCCTCCGTAGGACACATGATTATGGACATTAAAGTGTGCTCTACTCATTTGTTTCCTCTCTAGCAGATTAAAGAAGGCTATAAAATTACAGAAATGTCACAGTAAATATTGGTTGCCTTTTCTTCCCACTGTTAGAGTTTTTCTCCTAGTTTGGAGGGCAACGGTTAGACCTGCTCACCTACACATGTTGTGAAGTCAGTTGTGTTTTACCAATGTGTTTTAGAGAAATCCTAAAACAAAAGCACACACAGCCAATGAAGCAGTAAACTTCTCTTGATCTGAGTCTGGATCTGATCTTGACCTGATCTGGGTCACCTGGGCAAAGACCAGGTGTGAAACAAACCCCTTGCCACGATATGAACATGACAAAATGAGGTTGTGCTGTACTGTGCTCCAGACCAAAGCAGGTGCTGTAGCATAGCCAGACCACAGACACTGCACCCATGGCAGCAGGAATCATGAAGAAGCACTGAATGCAACTCTCTGTCTTCCCTCGTTATCCAAAAATAAGGATTCTGTCCCCTGAATACACATTATTTTTGAGCCAACTTGCCAAATCTAAACACCCTACTTCTATTCGTGGGGTACTATGTGACTGCTCTAAGTTTCAGCACCATGTCCCCATAGCACATGGGATATGCAAAAAAGAGCATAAAATAAAAATACAGCTTTCACCTTATTTTAAGGCTTTTCCCAGAATATCTAGGAGCAGAAATTAGAGTCACCACTCAGCTCCAGCAACAGCAAGTTGATGTTGGTGAATTAAGTAAAGTAGTTTGATGATGCCAGTGATTATATTAATCCACTTGACTGCAAAAGGATTCATTTCTTGAATGAGATAAAGATATGACTGGATACTCATCTATTGTTGGGTTAGCAAGGAATAGTGACTGCAGAGAAGTAGAGCCTTAAAAGCTCTGTTTAAGACAAACCTTCATTAATTGCTTCAGATATTTGTCTTGCATCAGATTTCTAATTTGGGTTGCGTCATTGTCACATTCCAGTTGTACTCTTATCAAGCAGGATGTGTGTTTGCAGCCAAGAAGCTAAAAAGTTAAAGGAACTTAGATGGAATCTCACGTTTCATTTCTGCATATGAAATTTTTGTTTGGATAAGCTACAGGATTCCATTCCAAATCTCTGAGATCTAGAGAAAAGCACTTTAAATGTATATACAAATATACAAATCAAAATCAATAACCTACATGAAATCTTGTCTCAGTGAGCAGACATTTCCACAACGTTGCTAAAGGAGCAGATATCAAGAGGATGGATCAAAGCAAATTGAAAAGACATGGTGCTACAATTCAGTGTTACCAGAAAACATTCCAGAATTAATTAATATGTAAATATTTTTTTTAAATTACAATAATAGAACTTTCACTCATGGTTATATTAGTATTGTTTCATAATAATCTTTATCATGGACAAATTTCCCACAAGAGTTTCTTCAATGCTAATAGCAAGATTTTTCATGTTTACCTCCTTGCTGCTGCAAAGCTCCAGGTATTCACAACTTCTTTCTAGCTTAATGCACAGGATTCTCTAATTTAATTAAAAGACTCAGAAAAGGAAATTAAAAAGAGGACAATTTAAGGGCCTATCTTGTAAGGCAGATGTAATTGAGAAAGAAACAGAAAGGATCTTATCTGGGTATGAAAGAGCCTTGTACTTCATGTATTTTCTGCCCCTTGGGACTCTGATTAAACCCAAGGCCTACTAACCTTGCTATAAACTCCATATTTATTTTGACTGTCAAAAACAATGACACAAAAGCAATTTTTTGGAATAAATTACAAATTTTAGAAATTACAAATTTTAGATCCTAAAGAATCTAACAGAAGTTTAAAACAAACATTTTTAGCCAAAGGTAATACCAATGAAATTAACAGGTCTCCTAACATGTCCTAACATTGCTGAATCTGTGAGTAGGTGCTGGACTGGGATCATGGTCAATTACTGGGGAACTAAAGCAAGTGAAATATAGGATGGAGTTTGTTTCTGCACTCTTGAAAGCACCAGGGCAGCTTCTCTTAGGAACATGGCAAATATGAACCTCCATCTTCAGAATGTGCAGCTACCCTACCACCAACAGGCTTGGGATCATACACCCAGAAATTATTTTAGCTGAGTTCTGTAATTTAGTAACATCATTTGGTTACACTCAGAAGTCATTCAAGAAATTTAAAAATATTTTAAATTCTCAGTTTCAGTGAAGAAGAAAAATGTGTAAAAATAGAGTAAATGTGCTAATATACATGTGTTTCTTATAGCTTTTGGATCACCTCACTGATTTAGCTGAAGTATGTCATTTTGTGATAATCAGAGTCTAAAGAAACAGGATGTGATCATAATTATCACCCACACCAATCAATTAACTGCTTTTTCCTCAGTATCCCCTTCTATTCATAACCCTGGTTTTGACTGAAACTTTTTAAAGAATGCTACTGCTCATTGGCCAAGCAAAAATTAGCTTTCAGTGACAGAACCAGTTAAAAATACTTTTTTAATTTATAATCTCAGTAGGTTTTTCTTCCCTTGCTTTGCAACATGGAAATGTGTCTGCAATAAAGAGCATGCAAAATGTAAAATGTGTAATGCATAAATAAATAAATAATGTATAAATAAATAAAATTTATAATGTTGGCTTGCAGAGGTAAATTTCCTATGTTTTTTTCACAGCATCCAAGAAGCAGAAAGAGTCTAAATGATGAAACAATGATGTGGGGCTTTTTCCCAAGATTGCAAGCAAATTGTTGCTAGCATTTCTTACATTAGGACTGTACTGAATTTTAGTCCTGACCTAATACATACCAAAAATTCCCATCAATTTAATTTAACTCTGTGGAGTCCCTGACTCTACAGAGGCCAGACACTTAACTGGCTGCCCACAAATTACTCCAGAGCTTACCCTGAATCCCACTGGATGGTGCAAACTACAGGTGACAAAGCAATTGTGTTGAGTGGAGGGTGGGATTACCCAAGACAACCTCCAAATTGAAGGACTTTGAAAAAGTTTATTTTTCAGCAGAGAAATAAATGAAATTACAGGGTCACACATATGTGTGTATGACTACCTTAATTTTTACATTCTATTATCCTGATTTTCCAGAAGGAACTGAGGCACATCCTGACTGTCTTTGGGATTTTTTCACCTATAACTCTTTCTTGACCTTGCTTGAATTATTTTCCTAACAAATGCCTACAGTACCTTCTGCCTAGCTTGGTTAAACTAATAATTTTGTATTAAAAAAAATATAAAAAATGGAGAGTTTAGAAATGGAGGAATCTAGGGCAAGTTGGTCAAATGTTGAGGAGAGATTTGTAATTTTCTATACAATTTCCCAATCTACGTATACCTTATTGGTTTGGGTAATCAATATTCTGTAATAAACCTTTAAATGGTTTAATTTTAAGTTATTCCTTTAATTTTAAGTTATTCCTATGCAGTAGGTTAAACTGCATGTACCCCATCATTTACTCCTTTTGTATGCATGCTGAACTGTAAAACATTTAATAATATATATGGGAAGTAAGCCAACTCTGACTGGCATAGAAACCCTGGAGATTGGTGAATAATAAATAAAACCATTTCTTCTCTGTTAGTAGCATGTGTCCTGGCTTATTGAGTCCTGCACTGATATATCACTCTTAGGAATTCACTTTGTCAATCAATCTTAAAAATCCTTACTAAACTTTCCCTTAGTCTTTTGCAAAAAAAACCAATAAGATAAAAACTTCCAAGTCTGAAATGAGACCTCTTCTTACATCTCCTTGGGGGGAATCAAAGGCTGACAGTCTGAATGTGCAGCACGCAAGAATCACAATATGGAAATCATGCCAAAATGCTTAAAAACATAAAAATAACAGATAAATAAGTAAATGGAATCTGCTGTCTAATGCAATAACTTGGCACCAAGTCAATTTTAACCTTTCAACTTTTTTAATTTATGCAGCAAGGGATTCTGAAAGTATCACAGAGAAATTATTTTTACCCATGGAGAGAAGAAATTAAAGAATTTGAGAATCAGGTAGATACTTTCTACTAATCCCTGGTTAGCAGGAACACTGTGAGATCACAAACCTTTTAATGACTACTGCTGAACACATGGAAGGTTGGAATTGAAAAGAAATGGACAATCAAATTCTATTTAGAAGATAGAGTAAAATATTGCCTGAAAATGTTCATAGTAATTCCTGTTTTCCTGAACACCAAAGAGTAACAGGAAAGTAAACAGCACCAGGAGCATGCTCCCAAGAAGGTGGAGAATACAAAAGATCTATTAGCCTTCCCTCTTTGTTTTTGTTTTTTTTTCTTCTGGAAACTCTTGAAATAACAAATAATAAATAATTTTTCTTCTGCATAGAGACCAAAAAAAGGAGAGGAGTAAGAGCTCAGGCATTCAGCAGAGGAACACCCTGCTCCCAATCCTTTATGGAAGCATCACACAGGATACAGCAGCAATGGAGGCTGAAAAGCATCACAGCAACACCACAAGAATCTGGGGACTCCAAAGTCCCATTCACAGAAGGACCACAGCTGATTTTTAATGATTTGGATTTTTAAAAAGAAAATTATAGTACCTATAATTTCTATAGAACCTATAGAAAAATATAGGTACTGCCATATTGACATAAGCTCATTTTTCATCTCAAAGTTTACTTTTCTTATTTTAATCATGCTCTTTTATATATATATATATATTTTTTGGTTTTTTTTTTTCCAAACCTGCAATCTCCTAAGGAACCCTGTCCTGCAGAAAGTCTCTCATACCAAGGCTGTGCTGTGGAGGACAGCTCAGAAAGAAGCAGCACCATTGGTACAGATGTTGGGGATGCTGAACATCCCCAGCATTGCCCATCACCAAGTGACAGGGAAATATCTGAAAAAAAAGGGCTTCAAAGCAGAAATACAATCCTTACAGATACAATTTTCCTTTTGCCATCTTACAAGTGAAGGAAGAATTTGCTTTTGAATTTCATTTCTGAGTAATAAAATAGGACATATTAAAAATATATACAATCTGAAAGCACTGGGTATAGAACACCTATGTACCCAGAATTAGCAGAATTAGTGACATAATATAAATCCTCTCCTTCCACTGGAAATATTGAAAGTAAAAGGCTGAGCCAAGGGAGAGGAAAGGAAGGGGATGGCAGGCTCAAAACCATCCAAACATAAATCAACATCTCAACAGGAGCATGTGTGCTGTCCATCCATCCAGCAGCAAATATAACAGCAGCTAAAAAGGCCAATTAGCCTGAACAGGGATGCTCAGAATGATCAAGGGAGGAGTGCGAGCTGTGCAATATCAGATACAGAAGGGAATGGAAAGATTACAGGATGAAGTTGAGAGTGTACAAAAATGATAAGAAAAGCAAAGGTGGAGAATGAAAGGAAGATTGCACAAGATGATAAAGATAAATAAAAAGACATTTTTCAAGAACATATAGTCCAAGAGGTCAGCGAGGAAGACAGAAGGTCCTCTAAGAGATGGCACGGGTAATTTATTGACAGCAGAGGTAGGAACTGATAAAAAAATATATAAAAATGAATTCTTTGCCTCACTGTTCAGAAAGCAAGCTGGGGGCAGCACAGCAGAAATAGACGTACTGCACATTTCCCAGGGGATGAAAAAGACACACTGAAGGAAATTAAATCACTGTAGAATAGGTGATTGCCGATAGTTTGACAATGCCCTGGACAGACAGGGCTCTGCCGTGTGTAAAGAGAAAATCTTTATTACAATATACCTAAAAGCCTGCTTGCAACCACGTCAAAACACAGGGCCAAACTTGGGGCCCACGTTTATGAGCAGTTCCCCACGGGTGAAGCACAGCTACCTGAATGCACATGGGCAGGGATAAATTAATTATATGAGCCGTTTAATTGAACTAATCTACTGCCTTTGAAATCAAACTAGGTGCTGGTGAAATTAGCTCTGAAAAAATATCAGAAAAGTCCCAACCACAAGCGAATTTATCATGAGCAACCTGAGTGAACCTAAAGTCCAAATCACTCCCCTCTTACTCTTGGAAATAATCCTATTAATTTCAATTTAATTATTCACACCCATAAGGCGAGGAAGGAATAAAATTTCCTTTTTGTTCATCACGTTTAATCACCTGATTTCATTCTTTTCGGGTGTGTTAAAAGAAAAAAAAAAATTAAGTCTTCAGAGGGACACAGCCTCCCAAGGCTTGGCTGTGCACCCCAGCTCCACAGCCCCTCTCCGGTGCAGGGAGCCAGTGGCCCTGGAAAAAGGACAACTTGCAAAATTCCAAAGCCCAAAGTACTTCATTTCATAAATCAGCTAAGGAGCTAAGTGGAAATAATGCCATTGTTTATCGCATCACTAACAAACCTAAGTGCTTAAAGGCAAGCAAATTAATATTAAGGACATTCATAAATCTCACCCAAAACATATATTATACCAATTTACAGCAGCTGAGAATCTGGCCCTTTACTCTTACTCAATATAAAACATACACGTTGTCCTATTCAACAGAGAAGTTTCAATTCCAGTGTAAAAATAAACCTTATTCTGTATCAGTGCAATTTCATATGCACAAATCTTTCAGAAGGAATTTCAATTAAGTTAACATTATGTATGCACCCATTACTGGCACACAGTGATTGGTCTCTGACAGAAGGGAATGGACATATACACTTCTAATGTACTGCAAATGAGCAATGCTATACATTTCTCCCTTATTCTTTACAAATAAATAATGTTTCCAAATGTAAGTGATTTTAAGTGTCACTTGGTTAATCCATTAACTGATGCTTCCAAACAGCAGCGTCCTTTAGAATAATGCAGGCTTTTTTGGACAAAGAAACAAATATATTGAGAATCCCAAGAGGGTGATGGTCAGAGTTAAGGGTATGGTGTTTATAAATTGAGCATGTCTTTCTGCTTGATCAAAATATAAATTTAGCTGTGTTCCGACTAAAATGGATTATGTGATTAACTATTCCTTTTTAAAATTACTTTACATCTTTAAATGGTATGATAGATAAGTTTCATAGAACCCATTATTGATTTATGAGATATATTTTATTTTATTAATAAAATGCTTAGCTAGAGCTTAATCTCTCAAAATTTAATACAATGATGCATGTGCTTTAAATTAAGTCCATGGTTAAATACTCTGATGCATCTTGGTGCAAAGGTTCACCTTGTAGGACTGAACTCTACATAAATGTAACTCCACATTTATGTTTTGGGTAAAAATAAATTAAATGTTTTTCACCACATGCACAAACAAACACACATACACACACACAGAGTAAGGTTTGTGTATATTCACTGTATTTCTGTAATCTTTTGTGTATGACATTCCCTTTTCCCAGATATTTACATTAAACAGATGGCACACCCTTTACTGCAGTTGACCACAATTTGGCTGTTTACTAAATATTTTTTGAAATTATAGATTTTTGAGGATCACTGTCTTGATTTAGAATAGATTAAATATTTAGAAAGGCAAGCCATGCTGTGATTATTACAAGCAACTGTTATTTTTTCTGTGCAGGAGCACCGTGCTTATCATTACATATTAGGTATCTTGTAATATATAATAATATGGCTAATATTCCCTCAGTATGAAGTTAATTAAATAATTAATTAAATTAATCATCGTCACACTGTTAGCTAAAATTCCATAGAGTGGCATATTTTAAAAACTCCAGTTTTGTTCCATGCCTTGCTCAGAGAAAATATTTTTCTCTCCCAACCCTGAATATAAGCATCCTTTAAAAAAATCCACCAGCATCGTGCAACAAAATGAAAAGCGAGTTCAGCTTAAATAAGTCTCTTTTTACTAACTAGTATATTAAATGTAGCTTTTAATTATTGGTTTTGATTATTTTTGAAGATTTTTGTATTTAGATGGCACACACATTTTCAATCATGTCTTAATTACTTTTAAAAATGCTGCACTGGCTTAGGGACAAGACAGATAACTTGTTAAGCATTTGAAATTTCTGAGCTGTTTTCTCAGTTCTGGCAGTCAATACCCAAGTCCAGATTGTAACCTCCTTTCTGCCTCCAAAGCCTGCCTTGGCTGCGTGTCCAGTGAGGGATTATGGATTTAGCAAGGAAGGTAAGTGTGACTACAAGCATTGGCTCACCATCTGCTCCCCAGCAGAGTTTGGGCCAACCTGCATAGCCTGCAGCAAGACCAGGGCACTGTTCTCAAGCCAGCCCTTTCCAACCTGGCTCAAGAAACACATCACATTCAGTCAGATGATTAGGTCTAAGTAGTCCATATGTAACAGAATATTTTTCCTAAATACCAAAATGAAAACAAAATGAATGCCATTTTTTTTTTTAATTCTCCTTCCTCGATACATCAAGTTTTACACAAATAAATACTCTCTTAAGGTTTATGCAAATTATAGAAAAATAAAACTATGCATTATTTAGCAGTTCTCCTATTTCAAGATCTAACAGACTTTATTCACAGCATGTTTTTCCCTAGTTTATGTTGGCCTTCTTTTCTGATTCTACTTTTTAATTCATCTTTTTAAATTATTCCTTTTTAAATCATTATCTTATGTGACTTCATAGATTTTCATGTATTAATCTATTATTAATTTTTTTTTACCATAGTCAACTTAATCTTAAATTGTTTAAATCTCTTTTAAGTGTAAACACTTGAACACGGACAGTTTTTAAAAATATGATGCTCTTTAACATTTTGGAGCATTTCTATTTGTAGCTTGTAACCTTATTCGAAAAGTTCTTGCTAAATATGTTCTCTCCTATTATAGGTACTTTTGACAGAATTATCAAGTACTACATGTGACAGGCAATAGTACTGGTTAAGGGAAAGGGAAAAAAAAAATCCCACACATATTGAGAGGGGGATACATTTTGTGTTACTGAAAAATATGTTTGTATTTTACATTAAAACCTGACATCTGCTTGGTGAATATAAATCTAGATTAATACGCCACCCCCCCCCTTCTTCCTTTTACTCATTCAGTTTTCTTTATGCTGATTCAGGTTAAGATTTTTTATTTTCATGAACAGCTACAAAAAAATGCTGTTAAAAACAGCATTTCCCTCCCTCCAGTACAGCCCTGAACATGAAAATAAGCTGAACAAACATCTTGCCCTTTTTACTTAAACTGTTGTCTGCCCGACTGCTGAATGCACACAGAAAACAATCTAAAATTGTATAACCCATAATAGAGTATATTAAATTACAACATTGGTCAGTAATGGAAACTTATTCCCAGATATGAATTATTTACAGCCCATTTAAGTAATCCATATTCAGGTGTGGCAGTGAAAAAAAAAAAAAAGTGCAACATAAATCTTTAATGTTGACCGGTTGAGAGAGCAGAGCTGAGGATTACAGACATTTTAAAGGGGAGAGGGGGGAAAAAAAAGGCCCTAACCGAATTGATATAGCCTGTTCAGTGGCTTACTGCACCAGCGTGCTAATAAATTGACGGATGGCATGTCAGGGGTACGAGCTGAAATCCCAGCATTTCTAACTAGGGTGGGATCTAATATCAGTGCACCAAAATAAAGAGTTTCTGGACCTTGATGTCACAGGACATAGTCTGTGCCTCATTTGCTGTATCCTGTAGGTGCCTGGCATATGTTATTGCCACAGAAAACCCAGTGCTTCCTGCTTTAACCCTGTAACTGTATTAGTAATTTTTCAAAGCCACTCTCGATGTGTATTCATTTTCCTACAAGCTGTCATTTTACTTTCTTATAGTTTATATTTACTCTCTTTTATTGCTCAGCCATCAGAGCCTGTACAGCCATCACACAGACACTGTCCCAGTTTTCCTGTGAGAGATACTGGGTATTCCTCACCAAAGCAAGAATTAAACCCACAAATTCTGGGAAACGTTGCCAGGTACAGTTTTGTTGTTGCTAGCGTTTCCTAGGGAAAAAAAAAAAAAATCAAAAAAAAATCAGACAGCTCGGGTGCTCCTTCAAAACAATATAGCAAAAGATCGTGGTGGGGGAAAGCTCTCACAACCGCAATTTCTTTTGTTTCCTGGAGCAGTACCTATATTAATTCATCTTACAAAGATCATTGCTCAAGAACTAAATTTTGCATACATTAGAGAGCAGAATTAGCATCGCGCTGTGTACAACGTTCCAGGCTAACTTCTCTCCAAGCAACCATTAAAGGTCATGTTTTGACGACTGAATGGCATGTCGGCACCTTGGTTCCCCAGAGAGGCATTCCCCAGGTACATGCAAAAGGTTATTAAATTACCTTCCAAGCAACACTATCTCCTCGGATGAAAATAATTACAGGCTTTTAGAGGCATCAGAATGCTTTCTATTTTTTTTAAATAAGATGAAGATGCAGTACCTAATGACCATTTTTGTGTGTGACTCATAGAGCCTGTCAGTGGTGACAGGACAAATGAGCATAATGGCATAGCTTAAAGGGGAAAGGTTCATTTTAAATAGTGACAAATAATATTTAAATGGCATTGTTGGAGACCCATCATGCTTGTAAAATGTAGTTTGTATCTCTTCTTCATCCTTTAATTTCATCACTGTCAAATGGTATTAGCTGTTAATATGCAACATCAGGTGCAGATATAATTTTTAACTATTAAATGTGCCTGTAACTAAACAATGCATCTTGATTGTTCATATATTTTGTGATAGAATAAATAACATATTTTATAATTCACAATTTGCTCTGTCAAATTATTTTGCTGTATCTATACTAAGGCAGGATGAAGGGATTAAGAGTGGTTAAAATACAATACCTTGAACAAATTTCTTCTTGCCAACATACTGAAATGGAAATGACTTTTGTTTTTAGACTAATGTAATTCACAGGTTTGAAGAGCCACAGGCAAGATCGTGAGATACAGCAAATTGGTCAAAACAGAGCTGGGCAAACCAATACAGGCACATATATATTGTATACATGTCCATAAAAGCCACTGACAAACTTAGTTGCCCTTACAATTTGGCCCTAATAGAAAATGGTTTGAGTCTGAATCCTCCCGGTGCTCATGAAGTGGCTTAGGGCACAAACAGAAAATGTTTATTTTTAAATACCGAACAACAATCATCAAGCAATCTACCGCAGATGTGAATTCTCCAGCACTGCTGCAAACACAAGACTTGGAAAAGTTACTCCAAAGTCAACCCCATGTTTGCTGAAATGACTCAAGTGGATATAAAGTCACGACAACGCAGGTAATAAAATGTCACCAGAATACTCTTGGCTGGGAAATCGCAACTTCTGGAAGTCAAACTTTCAGAAAAAAAAGCTTCTAATTTTTAAAGTATTTTTTCACAGCTTCATCATGTTTATTGCTATATTATTTTCAGATCACTTTCGCCAAAAATGTAGACAGTTTAGGTACCTTTGAGTTGTTAAAAGTTATAGCCAATTTTCTGAAAAATTATACCAGCTAAAAACACAACATTAAATATTTACCCTGTTGGATGTTAAAAAACGCTTACAATGAAAAATGTTCACATATTGACTATTCAAAATGGCCTTCACTTTGAAATTGTGAAATGGAAGGGATTGCAGATGTACAAGAATAAATATAAAAACAAATGAGTTGACTTGAAGTGTTGCCGGCTTTCATAAACATGCTACTGCAATAACATGTGACATTAATATTTAATTACAAAAGCACTGCTGCAAAATCTTTGAAATTAATGTTTTGCAAAATTAACATTCAGTGCACAGAAGCAAAGTCGTTCCAGGCGCGACTGTGATTAACAATGCCATTCACTTTACATATTATATTAATATATTATTCAAGCTAAGAATTAACACCTCCTAATTTAAATAAGGTGCTACATATCATGATGAGCTAAAATGCATTTTCTTAAAATGGCCCATCTGATTTTAAGCAATCTGTGTTTATCATTTAATATTTTGTTATTGAATACTGTTCTCTGCAAAAAAACTCCTTGTACTTTAATTTCAAGATGAAGAGATCTCAATAAACCAATGCCATAAGATTCAAGGATTACTGAGCAAGTGGAACTGTATTTTTCTTGCTGGTCTACCTGGTATACCTCTCTTATTCCCAGGCACCAATATTGCCATCCCCCACCTGGAGTACCTCTCTAGTTTCCCTGATATCTACAAAAAAAAAATAAAAAAAACCCCCAAAAAAATGAAAGAAAAAGATGAGATTTTCTTTCCTAAACCGTTGGCTGGATCTTCAACTGCTATAAAGGATTATAAATTCTCTTGCAGCTACATTGATTTACATCAGCTGATGATATAGCTCATATTGCCAGCATTATCACGTTGCTAGTACATTTTGGGGACGGCGATTCCTCGCTGCTCTGCATTCTGTGCAGTTTCTCATGTGTTGTAGGAGGGTAAAGACGAACCAAGGGCTCAGGGGAGGTGGCGAGTCTAACGCTCTGCCTATCTCACACGGAGCATTCTCGCCCTCCAGCTCTACCTTTTAGCGTACAGGAATTCAGGCTTGCATTGAATTCTCTGCGTTTTGAACTACAGAGGACAGCAACTTCTGGTGGGACGCACAAAGCAATCAGGCCTGGAGGACTTTAAATGGGTTGACATATTCTCCAGCAGGTCAGAAAAACCAGTTATTTTTGTTTGAGGGAAATACTGATGAGACAGATGGGTACATCACTTGGGTTTAACCACACAGAACTTCATTTGCCATCTTTAATCTACTGTAATTGTTCAGTTTTCTTATTTGTAAAGCAGTGAAGGGGTATATTTCTATGTTACTGCTCACATAACCATCTTTTTAAGACCAGTAGCAGTAAGCAAAAGGCCATGATATATTCCTCATATCAATAGTTGCAAATTCACTGTCTATATTTTTTCTTTCATTAATTATAGAGATTAGTTGCCACATACAAGGATTGAGAGCTACTTGCTAAAATTTTGCCTGTACAGCTTAAGCATCTGTGTTTAGCTATCAAACTTCCCTTATTGGTAGATTAAATCCATGAGCCTAGATATCTCCTCTTCAAATTATGCTTAAAAACCAAAACAAAAAATCCCTTAAAAAAAGTCTGACAAAAAAGAGTGAAGGAGATCAAATATTTGTTTAGAGCGGTGCATGAACCTAATGTTGGTAAGAGTAGAATTGTAAATGTGGTCTGCAAAGTATTCAACACATCTTAGATATTGATGAATTAAAAAATATATGGAAAATTAAAACCATACAGGAGAGTTAGAGGATAAGAACTCCATCAGTCCTTCACTTGCCAATATCTTTAATAATTTAAGCTGCACCTTTTCAGTGATCTGAACAGAGGCAAAAGAGGAGTGAAATTGCTGTGTGACTCCACACAGGGATCTGAGATCTCCTCCTGCCTGGATCGGAGCCAACAGACTTCTCCAGAAGGGAGAAAGAGAAAGGTTGGTCCACTGGTTTTATTCATAGATCCTGGTGCTCAAATGATCCCTCCTCTTTCATGAAAATAAAATGAAAACATTGTGTATATTATATAATCTGCAGAAAATTCAAGTATGAAATAATGGTAAGATATTGTCTTAATGGCAGTAGAAACAAAAAAAAAAATAAACTCCAGATTGATTCTTATTCCTTATATGGTCTCAAATTCAGACATCACTGAGGACATTTAAATATTAAAACACCACAATCTACCTTAGTCTACCTTACTAAAGATCCCTTTCTTTCTAAAGTACCCCTTATCAGACAAGACCAGCTGTGCACTCAAAAGATCTGAGTAAAGGCTATATACCATCCACTGATAGGCCTAGATTTTAATATTTTAACTAAAGAAATCCACTCTGTTCACAACAGAAAACAATGATTCATGTAGTGTTTTCAAATATTTTATCTGAAGTCGTCTTACTGAAAGGTCTGCTTTCATATTGGACTCAAAAATCTGAACAAAACAGAAACAGAAGTAACTTTTCAACTCAGAAACAGGTGGTGGAGAATTTATTAGCGTCTACCTCTCTGAAATCTTCTACTTTCACACGTACAAAACAAAATTTATTATAATAAAATGCTGTAGAAATCAATGAGAACCAGAGAGCCTTTTAGAAGCTGTACATATGGCATCTAAGTTTATGGTAGAATCTCCTTCTATTTGAATAAAACATGGCATTTCATAATAAATTAAGAGAAAACAAAGGAGATGAAAGTGGGAATATCTTATGACCTTCTCAAAAAATGTTTTTATTTTTTTTCTGTATAGGGAATATTTTCAACACCAAAGCTCAACATCAAAATATGGATATATAATATTCTGTTAACTTCTGATTAAGTGCACTCTAAGTATTCACAAAAGCACACGGGGTCCTTGGAAATTTTATATTTTAGTCAGAGAACTATTAAATCAATTATTAAATCAATAGAACTATCTTTCCATGGACAGTCTCCACAACCTTGGGAAACAATGGAAGAAAAATGTCAGAGTTGAGAAGAAATGGGAAGAAAACTCAGGAATCAAGAGTGTTCCACATTGAACTCCATGAGTCTGACTTGTCATTGCTTCCCTTAAAACTCAGATCTGGTTAGGCTGGGTTTGTATTTTTCTGGAAGACTGCATTGGTCTGTTCACTTTTATCCCGCTTTTAGCTTCATGACCAACCCAAAACCACTCAGGTAATGGCTACACTGCTGCTCTGCACAACGAGAGGAGGGTAATTTACTGTGCATTACCTGGTTTAGCCAAAAATCAAGTTCCACTGCCTAACTGCAAAGGTTGCAGAGAAGAAATGTGCTGAAATGTTGTGGAATGAGCCCTGCAGGTCCTGAAAACATGTGGATTTTTAGATGCAGACAGCCCATCATAGGGATGTAAGAGCTGTGGATGTGCCCATGATTTCCAGCAGATGCAATTCTATGAAAGGATATATTTTATTTCAGGCCCTGCCTGCACAATCGTATTTTTGCTGCAATTCCTCCCCATCCAGACAGCAGTTTCCTTCCTCAGGGCTCAAAAACCCACCACACCTTGCAGGAGTTTGCCATCACATCACTACTGCAGGAAAGGCTTTGCAAAACCAGGTCCTGATGGCCATACAGAGAAATGCACACTTTACCTATTTACTTACAAGGTTTTCTCTCTTCCTTTTATTCACTACCTCTAGGTAAGGTCACTGAGCTCAATTTCAGTGCACCAGCCCCAATAAGAAAAATTTGAAATAAGAAAATTTGTGCCACTGGTATCCTGCTTACTCTTTTTCTAGAAATTGCAAGTAGAAAATAAACAAACAAAAAAACCACCTTAATAAGAAACAGCATTTCTTATGCTCTAGCTTCTTTTCTTTTTTTTTTTTTTTTTTTTAATGAATTCTCTCTCTCATTAGGGCCAGCACTGGACTAAAGAGGCTACAGCCTCCTCTGGATAGATACCAGGTTTTCTGCCTCCTATGACTGTAAAGAGGTCTGTACCAAATAGAGACTTTTAATTTCTGAGCATATTTAATCTCAGAATTGACTTTATTCCTATTTAGTGCCCCCAAACCCTTACCTGATGAAGTAAGGATTTTTATATAATTTATAAATACTTAGCATCTATAAAATTAGACTTTTGAAATTCATGGAAGAAGGAAATAAAATTTTGGATCATTCAGGCAGGAATCACCATTCATGTCTTTATCTTAGCTCTGTCTTCTCAAAATGTTGTTTTCTGCACAGTTACTTTGAGCATATCAGTGGAAGTTTAACTAAATTCTTGCTGATAAACAGAAAAACCATTGACTGACAAAACCCACATAGTTTTTAAGGAAATAAGACTTATCTCATTAATAATCTGATGAGCCAGGCTGTCTTTCACTCACTATACCAGTGAATTTCCTTGATGGATTGGCTTAAGTAAACCTTGTCTGGCTTTTTGATCAGTGTAAAATCATAGAATTTGGAGCAAAACACTGAAATGTTTTAAGAGAAAGGCTTTACTTTAGACACCTGAAGTTTCTGAATGCCAGCACCGCTGCACACAGAAATAGAATGAGTGTTTATTGAGAAATAGAACTAGTTATGACACTTTTTGTAGGAACCAGCAGTAATACATGAAACAAAGGAATCTCATCCAGTCCACAGATATTATAAATAGAGCCGTGCAATAACCAGGATACTACGAAGAAAGAATCAAACAAAAACTAAAGCCAGAAATATGCGTTCATCTGGGGGTGGGGGTCTGCCTGAATGCTGCAAAAGTAAAATTCAGAGGACTTATTATTGATAACTAAAACGGTGACCTCTCTGGTCTTGCATGTTTTGTGATGTAACCTGTGATTTCTGCCAAGCACTTATAACAGTTCTCATCACAACATGAACTGATAGTGTGATATGTTAACATCTCCACTAATGCACGCCAGCATTACACTTCTCTTTCTTCGGTTAGACAGCTTTCCTTCAGGCCATCAGACACTGGAGGTCTGCACAGAAATGTACCTCTTCAAAGCAAGCAAATCCCCACGAATTTGAGCACAATTAAACCAGTTCTACTTAAAACGGCTTACCGATTCCTGCTTTTCATTTGAAATCGGGCAGGCACTACAAAGTTCAAATTCAATTCCAGCTTTTTAAATTCTTTAAAGCCCAGTAGCGTCTACATTTGCTGCCTCTTTCAGACCTATCTAAAAATAACATTCAGCAAAAGAAAGGAGATAAAAAGTAAGAATTTTAATATCCTGTTTTGTCATTTCTCTTTATTCCTTTCTAATATCAGATAACCTAATAATACAACATATAATAAATATTTAAGGGGAAAAAGCAATGAATTTACATTGTGCTTTCTAAGGTCTCTTCTTGAAAGGCTGATTACTCACAAATTGTCATGGGTCTATTTTACAAAATCTTTCTTTCACGATGTGATTCTTTAGCCTTAATGTTGACTTGATTCCCACTGATTACAATAGAATATGGACAAGAACAACACTAGATGGGACAAGATGGAGCTACAGAAATATTCTCCTTTTAGGTACACACACACACTTCAGGTCCTAAAGAGTATAAACGTATCTTAAGGCATGCCCTGGTGCCCTCATTACCAGTCTAATGAAAATAAACTCAATGAATGCATAGAGTGCAAAAGCATTGGGCCAAAGGAGCTTTCACCTAAAATAAAAACCCAAACAAAGCACAGGGTTGCTTTTCTCATCTTTAACCCCTCCCCATGTTCCTTAGGGTGGTACCTCAACTCCTTCAAGAGCTGAACCCCAACTTGCACAGCTGGTTAATATTTCTAGCCAGCAGAATTTTCTTTCCACCTGAGAGGAAATTTGGATGGTTTAATGGCCCTGGAGGCATTTGGGTTCCCACCTGGCATACTACCTGAGAAAGGCTATGGGTTTCTTCTTCAAGACCAGTTCCTAAATCCTTACTTTTACCCTTGTAGTCCCTCCTTTCTCCCTTCCCAAGCAGCCAATTCTCTTAATCATGCATCTTTCAATTCCCTTCCAAGGGTCTAGTTGGCCCTTTCATTGTCCTCTTGGATAGTCAAACACTGAGATTTCCTATCTCATTTTTTCTCATAAGAGACACCAAACATTTATTTGCCCCCTAAACGCAGCTTTCAGTGTAATATGGAGCAGGCTGCTCATCTGAGAAGACACACAAATGAAGGAGAGCACTACAGATTTTAGGGGTAAGTGAGCAAAATCACACAGGATTTCACGTGGGGGGAAAAGAAAAAGGAATCATCTCTTCTCTTATGCTACAGGCATGCTCTGACAGTGATGTGTTTAACATTTCCCTGCACACAGAGGGCTATAAAAGCATTAATACACACAATGAAGAGAACAGTTTGCTGTAGTTCCAAAGCATGGTTAGAGCAGCACATCAGTGAATCACACTTTACACATGTAAAAGCAGAAACACCAGCATCATCTGCTACAGAAACCAACAAGAAACCCCTCCTTGCAACATGCACCTCTACTCCCAAGCCCTATTCAGAAAGAGTTAAAATATGAAATAAAATTATAAAGGCACCAATGATATTTTTATAACAGAGCTATCGCGAGTAAGCTGTATTTTAGAGAAACACTGCACATTTTGATGACTGTCAAAATTTACATAACTTACTCTACATGAATTAACTATGAGGTATAAAATGCAACTTTGGCTAAATAAACCCTCAGCAATTTTAAAGCAGTATTTCAAGCACTGCTAGAATAACAGCAGACTGAAAGATTAAACAAAAAAAAGATGATTATTGAGTGAAGTGGTCTCCCCAATATTTAGTTATTGCTGTGAAATAAATTAAACAATTGAGGAAGATAATCTTTAGAAATACAGATGGTAATTCTAGTTGCTATAGTACTTTTTATTTTTTATTTTTAACGGGCGTTTGTCAATTTAGTGCCTACAATCAAAACTCTGACATATTAGGGTAATGAACTGGGTCTGGGAATTACCAGAAAACACATAAATATCCGAATTTCTTGAAAACATGAAGTGTTAAGAGAAACAAATTCCAGTCTTTAACATCTGTCCTACAGATTCTTACCATTTATCTGCTGATCAAAATTTCGAACGGTGCCAAAAAAAATCATGAAGTCAAAAGGACTTGGTGGGGGGAATCTTTGTTTCTCTCTAAAAGCCTAAAAGTTATACTCAACTGCAGCACAAAGAGTAAAGAGGTTGTTATTCATATTAACTACATTTACATTCCTATCGCAACATCCAGAGAGCTAATAGTGGGGTTATTAACATAACAAACGTAAATGTTCTATATAAATAATACTGTTTCAGGCCAGCAACCGCTCATCTGACAGCATTTAGGCACAGGCTCAACATCTGTTTATGAACACTTTGCCTAATGATATCATCAGATATCATTAAGTGCGGCAGAATACAGCACAGAGGCAGGTGCAGCTGCCTTCAGTACCCATCACAGAGGAAGAAAAGAGCTGCATTCCCGATCCGAAAACCCATCATTAGGACAATTTTCTTCGACAAACCAGCCCTGTGATTTCAATCTGTATATCACCTGTAATTGTAGTTTTTAGCAAGAAGCTGATTCTATACATTTAGCGACGAATCACGTTGATGGCCTGAATACTGGAAACACATTTGTGCTACCAGCTGCGGCAGCTTTTTTTAGAGCCTGTGTTAACAAAATACTGCTAACAAGGCAATGCTTGGAGTGCAGCTTTGTTTCTCTTTCTTGTTCATAGTGTTTAGATGTGCATAATTATGGAGATTAGCAATTGATTGCTTCTCAATAATAATTGATTATTGGTCACTGAACCTTCCCCAAAGCACTTCGCTGAAGGTGAGGACAGGTGATAAGTTCATTCTCAGCACATCCAGGAAACCGACAGGAAAGGTCCAAAAGAACCTTCGATTTGTACATCAGTTTCCATGATAAACAGACCAAAGGAATAATAGAATATCCCAAAGCCTCGTTTGCCCGGAGGCAAATTGTAGAGATCATAGCGAGCCTGCAGAATTCTCCCTGTGGACTATGTAAGAAACATACATCATTTTTATATATGTCAGTTGTTCTTTGATTTGAAAATATTTCTACCCATTTAATTTATCTTTTTCAGTCAGTTTTCTTAAATTGTACAATTTAAGGCTTATATCAAAGAATGAATATCATTTCTGAATACCCCGAAAATGAAACAAACTGACAAAATAATGCAAGTCTCTTTAGCAGAAATGTACAAATATTGAGGCATCTATTGTCACTGACTTCAAAATCACTATACCCTTTTGATCTGCTTTATATCCATCAAAATTTTGGTCTGTAGTGACTGCCTTGATGCAACGTAACATAATGTTGGGAATATAACACGATGCCACAGCTAAAATTTAAAGGAGAATGCTCTTATTTTTGGCTTAATCACCCACTGTCAATTTGGACAGCAAATATCCAATTTAAATTTATTGGAGTGCATGGAAGCCACTCAGACAATAAAGTATCCATAGCGTTAGTAAAATGGTAAACATCATTCCTTCTTGGCTGTTCAAAAGTATTTTGAACAGTTGAGACCCATTTTTCTAACCCTATTCTGTTTACAGAAAAATGTAATTGTAAGCCTGACATATCGTAGCATCCATCTTTAGATTATTTTTTTTTTATATTTTTCATTATTTTTATTTTTTTTTAATGCAGAATTTTGCAAGGACATGCTTCCTCTCTGGCAGAGTGAACTTTACAACCTGATTCATGAAAAATGCAGCTTGTTTAAAGTTAGCCTGCTCCATTTCGAGAAGATTTTTGTGCTAAAATGAGAAACAGATTGCACAATTATGATTCAGAAGGAAAATGCCCAAGATAGAGGGCTGAGGTTTAAGCAAGAGGAAGTGCCAGGACCAGAGTTTGGGCTGGGTTTTTGCTCAGAGGAGTGCTGCACCTCATGAATGTGCTCACGCTTAAGAGGGTCTTGGTCAGCCTTTGTGTTGTTTTCCTCAAAGGCAGCACAATGGTAGCAAAAAACTCAAATTACACATCACATGCATGATCCAGCCCAGCACCAAGGGCTGCTCAGTGCTTACATCCAACCACTTTTTACCAGCTCCTACATGTGGACTTAAAAGAATAGAGAAGGTGCTCAAACCAAAATATATTAGATGTCAGCAGGTATTTTCATGAATCTAGACAAAAACCTAAAAACCATGGATTTACTGTATCTATACACTCTACAGAAAGAGCTTTCTTTCTAAAGCAGCTTTAATTCAACCTCTGTTTGTGCACACAATTAGATGAGGAGATAATTTCCAAGCACAATGACTTGCAGGTGCAAATAGTGATATAGATAACAAACTATCTGATCTGTGGGCACAGATAGATAGTTAGACATCTAGAATCCTTATGTGCAGCCATAAATAATTGCATCCTCAATTATTTATACAAATAAAGAGAGGAGGCCAGCCTGAATGAGGGGGAGAATTGGAGGGAGGAAAAAAGAGAAAATAAAAACAATCAGTAAAAGCAAACCAGTACTTGATGCAGAGCAGGTTATTTTTGGTCCTAAGCCCCAACATTTTCAAAATACAGAGGCAACATTAGGATTTCATGTTACTGCCTCTCTGATGCCAAACAGGGATCACTCATATTTTAAATACCAGGCCTTTTTTGAATTTCAGACTGTTGTAAGATTTGCACCAGAGCAGATGAAGCGATGTAGTTTCTCTTGTGCAAAATGAAGGTATGAACCAGTAATGTAAACAGTGAATTGCTTCAGCGAGTCTGATGGCTGGGTGAAAATGGTTCCTGCTACATTTTGCATTAGTTTTTAATGTGTCTGTTA
Organism: Pseudopodoces humilis; assembly: GCF_049639895.1. NCBI lineage: Eukaryota > Metazoa > Chordata > Aves > Passeriformes > Paridae > Pseudopodoces > Pseudopodoces humilis. Next base: position 3,956,619 of record NC_142207.1, read on the forward strand.
AACAAGTAAATTGATGTAACTGTAGAGATGGCTGACACTTTCTTCCTCCATAAACATCCTCAAAACATCCCTTTTAGAAGAGACAAAGGCTAAACAGATTTTTATAAATTTGGAAACAATCCTCAGCACAGAGTACTCAGGCATAAAAATGCAAGTAATATTTATATAACATAAATTGTGCTATCATATATGTTTTTTATATATATATATATTTATATATATATACAGACTATTTTAAGCATTGTGAAGTTTGGAAAACAAATTATTTTGAAGTTTGCATAATGACTGTGTTCATCATCCATTCCCTACATGCATAGAGAGAGACATGTCTCTTTAACCACATGAGCACATACAGACATTTTACACAGACTCCTGCCTCATTTGGGCCACAAATTATTGGTTTGATGCAAAACTATCTGATGTTTCATTTTACTACTCCCTCATTAATGTGCCACAGTACTTAGGTTCTACTCAGAATTGTGCCAGACCCACTGGAAACAAGAGGATGTCATTCCTTCAGCTGGAATGTCCAGAGTGGAACATTTTAGGAGAAAAAGAGAATAAGCCCTGAAGTATCTACCAACTCTGTCGTTGTGCTGTGACCTGCTGGGCTCTCAGTCAGAGCCCCAGCAAATGAGGGCATGTGAGTAGTGAGGAGCCATAAAAACAAAAACAAGGATTGGGGATGGGAAGAGTTGATTTGAGCACTGTGAGAGAGACTTGAACTGTCTCTTCTTACAATATCACAACTTGCTTTTTTTTCTTGCAGTCCCCATACTTGTTTCTTGGAAACTTTCTATGGAAGACACAGTCAAATCCCTGATTTACCCAAAGATTATCTTCTGCTTAATGTGGGATTAGGATGTAGGAGTGCTCTGATAAAGTAAAATATGATCCCATCACTGAAGGCTCTATCATGGTACACAGAAATGAGCGCAATGCTCATCCAAATTCATGTAGATCTGATACTGCCTAACTGCCTTGTTCAACCCACAATGACATTTTCAAACACTGTGTTTGTGACTTTATTTCTATGATGCACTCTTCTTGTTCCCCCATTTTTTCCTTTTTAGCCATCCCTTCTTGAATCCTTTCTCTTCTCTTTTATTCTGCAAGTCCCTTCTCCTTTCTGTTAATGAGCTTCCCCATGACACTTCCCTAAACTTTACATTTATGACCAAAATAAAGGATTTAAAACAAAAATAATCATGTTTCTTAAAAATAATGTCTTTAATTGTTTAATTTTCTCCTTTGTCTTAATCACATATACAGCTCTACTCAGTTGGTAATTGCTCAGGATAAAGAAAATCTTTGGGCTCTAAATGTATATCTTAAAAGTGTCTGGCATGTTTCATGTGCTACTATTAAATAAAAACCATATATAAATAACAGTAATTTTATTTGAGTTTATTTCTCATGTTATGCATGCAACTACTACTTGTGTGAATGTGTTGCTATGACAAAAGGCTTTCCACTGTGCAATAAAATTTGGCTTTGATATCTACAGGAATGGCTGGAGAGGACTATCAATGGATCAGGTTCTCTTTTTTAATTGATAGATGATTGTCCATCATTCTAGGCCAGTCCACTTAAAAACATGACTGACCATTTATAGCATTTGCCACCTGCTCCTGGTGCTTTACAATATTGACAGACCAGAGCAAGGAATGTGTGCTAGGGACATTTTCATGGTTACTGCTGGATTTCAGTCTTATGTTCAATTTTAAGGGTGTGTTGGAAAAAAAAAATCCAATTACTAGATATTCCTATGTTTAACCTCTTTCTACACAAAATCAAACTTTTATTTTTCGTCTTCCAGGATAAGGCTGGCCTCAGAGGCAAAACATAGTGTAATTTGTTGAAAAGTCTCGAGCACAATACCTGATTTGCATGTAGTTCTCAAGCATGATATTGTTCAAAGGCAAAAAAAAAAGTTACTCAAAACCCCATTAACTTAGACAGTACTGCAGACCTGAGGAGGTTCTGATAATGACTGTAAACAGTGACTCTTTACTCAAGATAGCATCCACGGCTCAAATTCAGAAGAACTGCAACCTAAAAACATATTTTTGGATTTTCTTTTGCATTAAGGAAAATGAACCACCTGTATTTTTCAAGCTAAACATTTCCACTTGTGTTTAGGGTTTAGAAAACATGAAACCCACATCACCCCATAAAGCAGTGTCTGCCCAAATGTTCAAATCTTAGAATGGAATTTTAAAATTTGCCACTGATTTGCCCCTTCCAGAGCTCAGTGATAAAAAAAATAGACACCTATAAACAATTATTTCATTGCAACATTATTATCCTTTCCCTTTTCAGAGCTTTCAGAATGATTTCAAGAGGACATGGAGAATTTCAGACCTGCAGGTTTCCTCTGGCTCTGATACACCACTCTTAGCAGATCAGGGGTGATTTCTGGAAGGAATTACAGCACTCTGGTACAACCTAAGGGAGTCCTGCACTCCACCCAAAGGTGCTTCCTTTCTCCAAATCCACATCTGTGCCTCTCTTCTACCAGAGAGAGCACTAAAATCTGGCTAAAATGTGGCTCTGGCTGAGCCACAAATCTGATCTCTCTAGCAGAAGCAATGTCTCCTTTTATTTTTCCAAGGTTACCTATTAATGGAGGCAGCATGATGTCGGACACAGGTCATTAGATCTGTTTACGTCTCCCATCTTTGCTCTTCCTTGCAAATACTGAAATTTTCTTTTTCCAAGGAGGGGATTCTGTCATTATGATGTAAACCTGCTGCTGTCATAACGCCTGGACAAGCCCGTGGTGGCTCAGCTGAGCTCCAAGGACAGCAGCAGGGCTGGGGTTGCCTCACAGGGACCACCCACCCTCCAAAACAGCATTTCCCAATCTGCTGCAAGTATCATCTCATTTTCCTTCTCCAAATACCCAGCCTTGCCTTCTGGAGAGCAAGTAATATTTTTTTCCTCTATTCATCTTAATTTTAGCTCTGATATTGTTAGCTACAACTTGAAATAGGAACAGAAATTGGACAAAACAAGATCTTAACCTTGACTATCTTGAACTTCAAGTGGTTTTAAAACCGTAGTTGAGTCAAATTTGGATTTCCATAGGAGTTGCTAATTATTTATACAAAATACGGGGGTGTCATCACACTTAGGAGTATCACAGTAACAGATCTGAGAAAATGCACCATATTTCTCCTGAACAGCAACCCCTTTGCAGGGCTTTATAAGAATTTTATCTTTTAAATCACAAAAATTTTTAGACTTCATGCTCCATGGAATGGACTTGGAGAAAACAGAATGAATGAATGAAGTTGGATTAAAATGGTGGAAGGTGGTGTTAATTGGAATTTGAACATTTACATATTTTTCTCATTACTTTCTCAAGTAATAATTCTTAAAGTAGGCAATACATTGTCAATACAAATTCTCAATAGGAATGTGGCTTAATACCATGCAATTGGCTTTTTATCAAATTCCGCTGGAGCAACTTCTCTGCCATCTGAGCAGGTTTTTTGCTAAATGCCACTGAAGTGGCGTCACTTCAAAACAACACTAGGCAAGGTTTTGTTTGGTTTTGTGCTTTGTTTTTCAGCACCCAAGGGACTTGGGCAGAGGACACCACTGCCAGGCAATAACTACAACAAGGTGAAGTACCTAGGATTTACCATGGGCAGACAATGGGAGGTTCATGAATCGTGCTCTTTTTCTTTTATCCATATAAAAATGTCTTGAATTTGAGACCAACATCCATGTAATATTGTGAAGTACTCAATAACAACAAACTACCATATGTCATGCAACCCTGCCTACACTATTTGAAAACCAGCTAATACTTTTTCATTTGCTGCTATGTACATGAAGGGAGGAGGAGAAGGCTGTAACTATCAAGCTCTTTTTCCCAATCTTGCAGAAATTTTAGGTTGCTGTAGTAATCAAACACAGTAATATTTATTCATGAGTACATTTGAAAATAACCTACAGACTTTCAACAGCTATATCAGGTAGTTAAACATGAAGTGCCCTCAAATACAGTTTCATCCCTGGTTTCTTTTGTGTACACTCAGTTTGAGATAACCATACTGAATTGTATATAAATTAGGTTTCCTATCATTTAGCCATAATTTAACATATTTGACAAATCCATAAAGTTAAAAGGCATTATGGTACCTAGGCTATTCAAAATTATCCACTTGGGAGGAACCTGCTCTGTGAAGAACAGATTAAAGATGGCATTTTCATCATTTATTGAGAATTTCTTATGCTTTATCAATTCAACACTAATTTTTAACAGCAGAGTAAATATTTTGTGTGTCCTTTACTGAGTAGTAAAGCTGGGTCTGTGGAAGACAACATAAAACCTTGAAACTAATAAAAAATACTTCCAGAATGAAGGCTCAAAATAATGCACTGCCAAAAAGAAAAAAATAATACACGTAGTTTTGATTTATAGTGATCATGTTCTGAAATAACCTTAATTTAATAGATAAAATATACCAATGATTTTGTAAAATTGTAAAGAGATACTACAGCTTTTGTAAAATGTGATGGGAAGATATGTTATCTATTGTTTCCACTTCTAATATACATGTGTAAAGCATTTACTAGAGTAGTGCTTTATAAACAGCACAAGATGGAAGTATCTGAACACTTAGGTTGTCACCTTAAAACAAACTGTCACACATTTTTCTTCACACATTTGAAACCCAACTTATCAACCATAACAAGTGTTGTTATCAAAAGAATTTTGGTGCCTTTGTTCTTTCCCTTTTGCAAGTAAATTACACTTTTAGGATTTATTAAGACAAGAAACAATTTTTGAATAGCAGGTCAAAACTCTCTATGGAAAAATTCTCATTACTTTCTAGCCTGAAGCAGTATTTACCACTCCAACTTATCCATCTTTTTCCTGTTTTTTATATATCTATATTTCCAGAATCTTGTTTCTGTGCCTAATGCTATAACATTGCAGCAGTTTGTTCAAAGCAACACTCTTATTTTTGCTCTTAGCCGGTGCTATACAAACCCTGATCAATTATTGAAGTGTAAGCCCTGAAGTAACACAGCCATTACTGCAGCAGGCAGATAAAAATGGAACACTTTTAGCTACAGTATATTTACTTTAGAGTTTCAGCAAACAAACCAACAAGTTAAACTACCTTGTCTTTCACTTTGTTTGATGTACTAATATTTCCTGCATGTTCAAAAGTCTTTCTTTTAAAACAAAGTTACTGAAATGTTATGGCTGCTTATTTGTGAGGATACCTAAGCTTAAATATTTGCATGAAACAGCCTTGAGATATAGAAAAGTCAGCATTAAAGTAGCACAAATCTAATACAGAAGCTGCTATCTGTAGCGCCATAAGAGCCACAGTTTTTTATGAGCTGTCTGGTATTTAAGTTCGCCAAACTGCAGAGCCTGCATATTGTAATGACATTAAAAATGATGCTGGGAGGTATCTTAAACAACAAACAACATCACTGAGGAAAGTATTCATTAAAGACAAGAAGGAAAAAAATCAAATTAGAGGTGTTGGAAATTTCTCATGGAAATCAACTGCTAATCACTTGTGGACTTTTCTCCTTCTGCAGCTCACTTCTCTCCACACAAAGGAGTGCCCAAGATGCAGTTTTTTGTTGAAATGCTTTCTTATGTAATTATACAGAGTCTATTTCATAGCGACGCCAGTTCAAGACTACAACTATTCATCTTCTGATGGCGCTGCATGTGCATCTGCACACAAGATATAATGTTTTTCAGTTTAAATGTCTGTTCTGGGTTTTAAGGACTAAATGATAGTGAAGATGACTGGAAACGTTCCAGAATTTCCTATATAAACTGCTTAGAAAAACCAAAAATTAGTACTTATGCTACAGAACTAATAATGTTTGACATTTGCATTTTATCACTTATGGTATGACGAGCGGGAAGAACTTGTCCCAGGAAGTTTGGGGGAAAACGATAAAAAGTCAGTTTTAGAAATGGGTGTTTAAAAAAAGCCTGTATAGTTTTTTTGCTCAGTTTTCAGCTGTTCTTTTTTTCCAGCTCCCAGAGGAAAGCAGGCCGCGTGGCTCGCAAACACCATACGTGATCATCTTAGGAGAGCTGATCTCATGAATGCATAATTGTGTCACCACGTCCCACTTGGAAACATGTGATAACTGGATATAGTAGCCACGAGTAAAAAAAGTTCCATAGGTGTTTTCACAGGTTTAGACAAAAAACAAATCCAGTATCATGATGAGGTGTTCATGGTTGGTTTTTTTTTTACTCTTTAGAGGCAAGAGTGAGAAGTGGCTGATGGACCTGGGATTGTTCAGCCTGAAGAAAAGGAGGATGAAGGGTGATCTTCTCACCCTCTGCAACTCCCTTACAGGATGGTGTAGCCAGTTGGGGATCAATCTCTTTCCCCCAATAACAACAGAGTGAGAGGAAACAGCCTCATCTTGCACAAGGGGAGGTTTAAATTTACTATTAAGAAAAATTTCTTCACTGAAATGGTGGTCAGGCATTGGAAAAGACTAGCCAGAGAAGTGGTGGAATCACTGTTCCTGGAAATATTGAAAAATGAGTTGATATGGAGCTTACAGATACATTTTACTGGAAGAATTGGAATGTTAATGGTTGGACTCAATGTTCTTAGAGGTCTTTTCCACCTTAATTGTTCTGTATACTTGCATCCCTGAGGACATTCACAGATATTTTGACCATTTTTAGCAGAGCTACTGGTCTACACAAGTACCACGAGCAGGGCTGATAAGCAGATATCACACCACTTCCTAAAACACCTGAATTTGTCAAATTAATTCCAGGTTTGAAAACAGAGAAGGAGCTGCTCCTGCTCAGCCACAAAGACGACAAAGCAGCTAGTGACATCTGCAAATTGTGGAAACCTGGGGCTACTCTGGTCCTGTTGGAGGCTGATTCCATTCCAGCTGATAGGAAGCAGCCAGGTGGGAACTCTCTCCTTGCACAGATATGCACAGATGAGCTCTGCTCTTACCACACAACTTAATGACCATTTCTGGGGATGAACAAAAAAAACCTTCAAACATGGGGCAGCCAACACAATTGCACATCCACATAGACATGCATCCACACAGAGGACGTAGGAAGTAAAATTTCAAATTAAAGACACCAACAGACTATATTTAAGCCGCATCTATAGGCAATGGCTAATGCAGTCAAACTGTCTCTTTTCACCCTCCATTTCAATAAACTTTATGTTTTAAAAAATGGAAATCACAATAAATGTAAACAACTCCTTTATCTTTCACTTTATTTTTATAGCCAGTACATCTGGGCCTGGTAACATATTCAAGGTATGCCTTAAACACTTGGAAGCAAAAACCTTTTCATCTGAACATTCGATTCACTAAAAGTGAGGTAGCCAATTTGTTGTTGCAAGCGTCTGTGCTATTATTTTTAGAGCTTTCTGGCAGACAGCTTATGAAAGGTGGTTTGTATAAAGCAGCAACATAATTTGAAAAAGTGCAAAAAGGGAATCTATAGTGATGCATGTCTTTGTGAAACTGCTCTTTATTTGAATATTGCACTGGATAGTCGTAACAGGCTGCCTGGATTTATGAGGTGTGAAGCTATGTCTCATCATGATTAACATTAGAATCACAATTTAGACCTGAGGTCAGACTCCAGATACTACATTAACCTTCTTATTTTTTTAGAAAATCTGGGGATATTGTTATTATTATAGTCTTTATTAAAACAAAAATGCTCTTGAGTTCACTGCTTGTTTCAGATGGGTCAGGAAAGTAAGATGAGGTCTTTGAAACTTTACTTCTCTCCACTACTGTGCTCATCAATGTCTATCTTTCTCAGAGGAGCTGTGAATGCTTATGTGTGGATTACAAAAAATGCCTGATTTTCACAAAACTTATCTAAAATAATCCACAACACAGGTAGTCTCTCTTGCACTTATCAATTTTAGGCAGATATGCACTGCAATGACTACAGTGCGAGCTATACCAGATAAACAACCCTCTAAACCCTGAATATTCTGCTATTCTGTGTGATCATCCTCATCAAAAGAAAATTTTTGCTTATGACCTGCCTTCTATAACCATGTTCCCTACAAGCACTGGGTGAGAGCCACTGGAAGAAAGGCTGCCTTGGGGAGAGGGTCATGGTGTTGCACCTGAAGAACAAAAGATCCTCAAGAACAAGGTTCAGCTGGTTGAGAAGAGCTTGGGGAGTGAGGGGAAATCAATGGATGCTTTGTTTTGATATTTATCCCACAGTTTACCTGCCGACAGCAAGAATTTCTGCTTGGCTGGTGACTCCTAGAAGCCCTTCTCCTGCAGGCAGTTTGAGGTTCTTGGAGTCACGAGGAAGCCTTTGAGTCTAACATGGCTGTGTAGGTTATTCTGGGCAGACAATAAACCCTTTCTGCACTTTCCAGGAGCACAAGGTCTACCATACATGTGCACTGTTACAATCCTTCTGCACACACGTGGTAAATCTGATGTTCCTTAGAGCTGCCAGACTTGCCTGCTTAGGGCAAGTGTGACCCACACTGACCTGCAGATCACCAGTTATTTCACACCCTCAGAGAACACCACTGCACATCTCCCTCTGCCCAGAAAGACTTCTCAAACTTAGCTCCAAATAAAACCTTCCCTTTCAGTCCCTCCAGGATCAACAGAGGGAAAAGGAAACTTAAAATAGACAAGGTGAGACTAACTCCATGTGTACATGAAAAACAGTTATTAAAACAACCAACCCCACCTCCCCCCTCAGCTGCAACTAAAATCCTTCCCTTGCCACCACTCCACCTCCATTCCACCTCCGTTCCTAGAATCATATTATATCCAAGAATAGTCGGTGTTGGAAAGGATCATCTTGTTCCAACACCCCTGCCATGGGCAGGGACACCTTCCACCAGACCAGGCTGCTCCAACCCCCATCCAGCCTGGCCCTGGACAATTCCAGGGGTGGAACACCTACAGTTAAATTCATATTTCTTTCTCTTACAGAAAAAAAAATAATTAAAAGAAGACTAAATAAAAAAAAAAATTACATCTATCTTTCTATGTAGTTTCACTGTACAGTTTTGCTTATAACTTAGAATATTGAGATATTTGTTTGAAAACTAAAAGCTGCTGAGCAGGTGAATCATAACCAACCCAGATGCACTTCCACAGGTCTAAGCAGATCACAGGAAAATGGTTGAGTCAGGAATCTGTGACTAAAATACTTATCAGATTCTAAAACAAGTGCAAGGCAATGCTCCAAATGCAGCTCCTGGATCTCAGTTAAAGAAGAAGCTGCTAGAGAAATGTTAGCAAATCATCCTAAGTTTTGGATGCCAAAAATGTATAAATAATCCTAATGATGGCCCATGTAGGATCATCCAAAAGATGCATGTCCTTAGGTGGTGGCACTGAATGTTTTATTGAGGAATAAACTACACAGCACATAAGGATTGGGGATGGAAATACTCATATTTTGGGGAGTAAGTTCAAAGGGTGAATGCCTATGAATACCTGTGAATGCAAGGAATATGAAATGCAAAATATCTCCTTTTAAACTAGTTGTCCATTCAAATGAAAATTGAAAATTTATATTTCTCATTGATAGGCATTCCAAAGCAAATCCCATACAAAAAAATTCAATACAGAAACATTTATAAAACCTCTAGATTTCATAGTGAGTATTGTCTTTGTGTTATGGCACTTGACCTGCTGTGGGCACAATGGAGAATAACTCTAATTTTGAATATTCATTATATCTTTTTTAAAAAAAAACCTAACACAACATTTTAGTGTCACACAGCAACGAAAGCTATCCATGGGCCAAAACCCAGTCACTTAGGTTTACCCTAGACTGATGATTATACATCAAAATGTCAAAAGATATGTATTTACCAGGTTTGATGAAGAAAATCTGACAAATACTATTTAAGATAAGTGGCATTTTCTCCTAATTGTTTTCAAATGAATGAAGGGTAACCTAATGCCCTGCTACTTCGGTGGAGCACTAAATGGCTTAAAAAACTCTTATTTACACAATGTATTGGTACACACTCTAAAAGGAGAATTGAAACAGGCACGTCCATTTACAAATGTACCTTAGGTACATGTAGTTGGAATTACAAGAGAAAATGGAACAAAATTACCCAGATGAGCCAATCACTGTTTACATTTCTTTGTTGTCTTTCTTCTGTCTGATATGTCATCTCAGTCACCCCCATTTTCTTGGCACCACTGTGATTTTTAAAACTGTAAATATTTCCACTAGCATCAAATTTACTGAGATGATTAATTTGCTAGAGGTTGATCATATAGCAAAGATTTTAACAATCTTCCAGGGTACAGTAATATAAGCAGGTATTCTACCAGAAAACCCCACATATCTGAAGTTTTTGTGTGAAAAGGAAGTTAGTTACCTATACATATTTAAAGTCATATTTAAAGTCCCTGGTTGCATTCATCAACATTAAAGTTTTTGTGGTGTGAAACAGTAGGTCTTCATCAGTGGAAAAATGCATGGAAAGTGATTAAGAGGAAGAGGATTTATGCTGAATTTTGTGTTCTCTATAATCTCTGAAATTAGGAGTCTTCTAGAAGAGAGAACTCTTTTATTGTGCCCAAGTTTATCATCCATGCTGTACCCTATTCAAAGACATCCATGAACATACACACAAATCCAGCAACATCTGGGCAAGTTTGGCTACTTGAGGAGATCAAGCCATGTCAGCAAGGGATTCACTGAATTCCTTCACTGAATGGGTGGTCAAGAATTGGAACAGGCTGCCCTGGGAAGCTGTGGAATCACCATTCCCAGAAGTGTTCAAAAAATGTGTGGATGTGGTGATACAGGACATAGTTTATTGGTGGACCTGGAAGAGTTATGGCCCTGGAAGGTTAATGGTTGGGCTGGGGGATCTAAGGTTCTCTTCCAGTCTTAACAATTCTATGAATTGCTGCAGCCTGAAGGAGAGTTGGAGCATTTAAAACTAGCTTTATTTCTCCACAGTATTATGCAATTTTCTGCTTGGTCTTGGGAGCAAATAATCTGCAGTGACCACATAACACTGAGTTTTCTTTCCCTACACTGCTGTTCAGCTGCATGGTCCACAGCATCATGGTGTTAAAATATCCTCCCTGCACACTCCACTCCTGATTATAGTTGTAATTTTTCAGACATTCTGATTTGTAGGTTTAAAGCTGAAAAATGTGGATTCAACAAAAAGCTAAACTGAGTCCCAAACAGATTTTTTTAACAGGTCTGAGAATTTTCAATGAGCTTTGAACAAATCAGTCATTTAACTATGTGCAGCTCTGGATAATTCTTCCTGGAATAGTTAGAATAAGAAGTAGAAAAATCAACTTATTAGGGGATGGACTTTTATGTAGTAGTCTGAATTCAGAAGAAAGTATTAGAGGTGCTAACAGGCAATTTTTTATGAGGAATCCAGTTGAATTTTTCATGCCAAAAGAAGATTAGGTGACTCTCAGTACTTTATACCTCCAAGCTGGGGCCTACTCCAGAGATCTGAACTTTGTACTTTCAGATTTTGGCCCTAGGACAGAGCTCATTTGTTCAATGAACTGGAAGACAAAATCGCATAAGACTACATCAGGTACAATGGGACACTGAAAGATCTGAAGTAGAATCAGAAATTATATTGCAAGGATGCTTGTCTTCCACTGAACATGTTAATTGCCAAGATTATCAGTCCTTTGTAATAATTAAGTAGCATTAAAGTTCTCTCTCACGGGAAATTGTACAGCTTTTATGTAGCTCAGCATGAAAGTTGCTGTTCACCACATCATCTGCCCCAGAGCAAGGGATATTAAGGGCAGAGAGGAGAATATTGCTACGTGGGGCACCAAGTAATGTCAGTGGGTAGATGGGTATCAGCACCGTGACAAACCCTCATTTACAGCTCCATTTGAAAAAGAGAGAGCTGGTCCATCCATTACTGTGAGAAAGAATAAAGACCACAAAATTGTCCCTCATGTTCTACCGTCAGTTCAATTTCCCTCTTCCACCTGTGGAAGTCCAACAGGAGCCCAGAGGAGAGGCTCTCTGCAGGGCATTACAAGGGAGGATGGCACTCAGGCTGGTGCCACTGAAAGAAGTGAAGCCAGAACTGAAGCCTAGCAAATGCAACCCAAAAATCCCATTCATTTAAACGAGACTTGGATCGGTCTCTTGGCAACTGGTGTGTCAGACACTCAGCTGAAAACCCACTGGCAAAGTCAGGCAGGCGGCTGTGGTTCACAGCCACACTTCTCTCAGGTGGCTCTGGAGGACACCAGATCCTGACCATGCCTGTTCCAATGGCACTGGGGGGGGACAGAACACACCTGAGTATCAACATCAACATTTCCTTCCTCTGAGGCTGTAAAATCCATCACAGCTGCACCTTTGACTTTGAGATAGAGGAAGTACATCCATGTGCAGAGGATGACCCTTCTGTCCCTTTTGTTCACTGTTAGGAGATGGAACACAACCATCTTTGACATGGAAGGTCAAATGTGCACCTCGGGTTTGCTCCCAGTAATGAAGGCTCTGCTCTTGAAAGTAGTAATGCAAAATCACTTAATTAATATCTGGACTGAATATAATCTGTGGAAAGTATTTCTGACAGATGGTTTTCATTCTCTTTGCAAAGCCCAGTGTTTTCAGCTGTCTTTTACAGTTCATACCTTACTAGGCACAAAATCATTGAGATTTTGTCCAATTAGTTCTTTTTGCTCTTTTAAAATACTTGGTATGACTCTAGACCACATATATGTATTTCCCACACATGAAAATTATTCATAGGCTTTTTCAAAAAATGTTCTTCTGTAAATGCAAACATTTGTGTTCTATCACTATATTTTGTTTCTGCACAATGAAAGGAGAATTTAAAATATACCAGAGAATGCCATTAGAATGTGTTCAGTTGTGTGATCATTTGGCAAAATGGACAAATGTCTCCTAAAGAGTATGTTGAGGTTCCCCAAACAAATTTTACTGGTAACATAAGGCAGGTTGGAGTAAATTCCAGCCATGAAACTCTAGTTCATTAATTTTCTACACCAACTGTCTCTTGCTAATTCCACTCACATAATAAACAGCCTAATAAAAATATACTTTCCTTCTTGGTCTCCATCTGAGAATATTTATAGATGCTGTGTAATATTGACAGTGATTTGGTCATTTTTTGTGTGCGTGTGTGTTTTAGCAGAAATTTGAAAGGAGGTTTATACCCTTATCAAAATACAGGAGTGATATTGTGCTTTGTGATTCTAAGGTGATGTAATTTGTCTACTGTTGTTTCTGCCAACTGGTGACCAGACACTAGAGCTGACTTAACCAGTAAGCAGAGTCTACCATCTGGTGGCTGGAGTTGCTGAGTGTACATCCTACACATTCCTGCATCGAGATTCCAGTGGGACCTTTGTCACTGGGAGACAGCCCTTTTCTCTCATAAGTGGAGTCATGAGGCACCTTCACAGCCTGATAATCCTGTCCCCCTTAAAGATTTTTCTTTTTAGTGTAATTTACATCTCTGTCCATAGCAGATTTTCAGAAAAAGCTGGTTGAGCTTCTTCATTACTGTTTGACCACTCTTTTTCATGGATTCTGATTGATGCCTTTGTGTATAAAAACAGTCCTCTTGTAGTATTTGATGTTAATTGATCAACAAATTAAATTTTATGAAGTTGTAACATCAGCCTAATCTGACAAATTTCCATCTCTTTTCCTTTCACTGTCTCTGTTATACAAGGACCCATCCCCACAATCTAATACATGGTGACAGGAATTGTCACTGAAATCTGAATAATTTTGAGTGAATCACCATTAGTGGCCACAGTAAATACCAAAATATTGTATTTTAAACACACACATAGCCAAATTACCAGAGATATTAATGTGTATCATTGATACACTGAGGGATAATCAAAGTTAAAAACAATAAACCAAACTTGTTCTAAGTGATTAATCAATTGTATTTCTCGTTCATGGAATAACAGAGTGATTGGCAGGGGCTGTATGATATGAGTCAGTGTAAGAGCTGAGATCTCATTTATCTTTTCAGATACGCTTTAATACAAGAACAACTGAAAACTGAAACTGTCTTCACGTTAGGTAGAGAGCTGAAATGTCTGCAAATAATTTAAACCATATTAGCGTATGATAATGTTGACAGTAATAAGATAGGAATGACTGAAACAATCTAAACACTGAGGCAGTAAAGTGGCTTCTAAGTACCTAAACAAAAGATCACTGCCAAGCAAAAGACACCCAAAAAAGCAGAAAAATGTGTGATGTTCAAGAAAGATATAAAGGATGACTCCATCACAAGTTCCTATTGTGCCTCTCGGTGCGCGGGCTCGCATTTTGCATATTCTCTTTTCTCTGCAATGACTGCACCCGATTAGTCTCTTCAACACACAGTCTAACAATAGGAAATGCTATCCACAAATGGGTTATTTCACACAATAAAGGAAAATCTTACTGAACTATCTTCTGAAAATGATGTACAAAAGGCTGTTAAACAACATGCATCTGGCAAGTCAAATGGTTCAGATGGCACACAAATAAATCCACATACTATTGCTGATTTCCAACTATTAAGACATCTGCTGAAAATCCTCCAGTTAATAGGAGCACAAAATAGCTTCTTCCAGACTTGCCTATTTTCCTTATCTATCACAGATCCGTGGAAGGAGCAGGGATCAATCACCATCCATAACAACCAACCTGGTAGTGATTTCCCAGCCACAGTGGGCAAAGGCATCGCTCATCTGGTGCTGTTCATTGGGACTTTTTTCCCCCCTCGTTCATGTCCTATTGCTTTCCAGGATCAGATAAGCAAAACTGAAATGTGCTAACTGGGATTCTTAAGAAATCCATTGCGAACCAAAGAGGCAAATTGTCTTACAAGGCTTTAGCTAGATGGAGTTCTGCTTAGGTCAGGCATAAAAAACCAAAAGAAAGAGACAGGAGCATGTGGGTGCACAAGTGGAAGAGTAGAAATCCCTCGGCATCAATGCCAGATCCTACTGCCTTAAGATTCATATCATCATTCCATGGTTAATGCCTGACTATGATATTTTGACAAGGAGAGGATCTAGACACCGAGGTGTAATGAAACTGATTAAAGCAATAACAAAGTCTTACAAAGCAGCATGCAGAAACTACAACTGAAAACTACTGTCATACACTAAGTAAGAGTCATTTAAGGACACAGACACTAGCAATGAAATGCTGTTCATGCAAATACAGTCAGAAAATGAAGAGAACCCCCCTGTACAAGTGCCAGCCTTAACTTCTGCAGACCCTCAGTATAGTTTTGGTGATAGGAAGGATCTGTGGTCCACATAAAATTAATGGGGTTCCTTTCAATTCACAGAGGGACACAGTATTTAGAATGGTTTTTGTCCTAAAGAAAGCAAAAAAATTGCACGATAGATATTCTACCTTGTCTTTCTGACTAGCTGTGGAAAATTACTGCAAATGGATAATTTTACTTTATTTTTTTAAGCCCTACAAACAATACTCAACACTGAGTCTGAGACTTAACAGTTTGCACATTTATCAGAGTGGTTACACTCCTATATCTATCTCTAAAGATACTATATGGTGTTTTTCCTGACTTACGGCTATAAAACTGTTTGAATATCAAACTGCTGTCACTAATCAGAGGAGTTACATGGTCACAGGGTCGGTGCTCACACCAGGTACCAAGCAGCTTCATTTTAATCAGTTTTCCAAAGAATAAGAACTATCACAGTGAGGGTAAATGAACGTAATTTAGCTCAACCGACACAGATATCATAAGATTCATACATTCCCCTTGTTATAAGTATTTGCATAACTTCATTGAGATAACTGATAAACCTGCACATTTTTTTCTGCAGGATTATTTAACATTCCTCAACCTACCTATATTTATTTTCCTGGGGAAAGACATAAAGCAGATGTGGGCACAAACATGAAAAAATAAAAAATAAAAATTGATAGATTCTATATATTTTCCTCAGGGAACAGAAAAAGTTAAGACAACTCTGGTCAGCTTGGCTTGTCAACAAAGTGCACTGTCCCTCCAAAGCATCCAGGTGCTCAGGAATGGAAAGGAGTAGCCTTGTAGTATCTGAGTCCAGCCTCATTAGGAGCTCCTGCTGCCTCTGATCCCTGAAGGAAGCACAACTAAGCAAGGATGACTAATGATAATTCTGAATTTTCCCTCTGAAATGCATTCTTTTCATTAGGCGTATCATAGCAATGATATTTTTAAGGCTGTGAGATTTGTATCACAGCTTGCAATAGATTATCTGACAAGACAGTTGAACACTATAAAAACATTAGGAGTGGTACATGTAAAGGTGGGGAAAATACAGCAGAAAAGAAGAATCAAAAGCAGAGAGAACAAAGGAAAGAGATTCACCAAGTCGTTTATACTTTACAGTCAAGAAATAAAGCATAGTTAGCATCAATAAACTCCTGATAAAGCAGTTGGAGATAAATTAAGAAGGTTCAAAACAAGATGAGCAAAGGACATTAGATTAATTTTGTGTTTAAAGAATTCAGGGTGTTGAGAGAGAAAAAGTATAGAGATCATGGTAGTACCAGTGGTGCTTTTTAAGACATTGTAGTTGACATCGTAAGACATGGCTGTGTCTCTACAATTTTCTCTCATAATGAACACTTCTTCTCATCCTATTGCACTGAGCATCATTGTTTATCCCCTCACTCCCATGCCAGATTTGGGTTTTCCACCATTATCACAAAGTTGTTAGTGCTACAGACACTCCTTGGCCTCCACAGTGGTGCACAACTGATCCAGAGGTTTGGAGCTGCATCACCTCTTTTGTGTCAAGAGTGAAAGAGCAGAGGAGAAGAGCAGTGAGAGGGAGTAACTCCTTCTCCCCTCCCTTCCCCCTTTTCCCATATGAACATGATGACTCATTATGACAGAACTGTAATAAACGTCTAAAAAGGCAACCACAAAACATGTATTTTTTTTTCTGACAGGCACAGATACATAAAAAAAAAACCCCAAAATCCCCTCACACATTCAGTGATGTGTGTGATATAGGATTAAATTATCCACTGCCAGCTTTTGGGGCAATATTTAAACATTACGTCCTACAATGAAGCTCACTTTTAAACTGCTGTATCTGATTTATAGAGCACATACTCAAAGTGTAGCAGCACTGTAATGTCTTTATGTTCCAGCAGGGCTATCAGTTTAAAAAAAAAATTAAAATATACTTTTTCTTTCCTTACTCTGACTCAAAGCTACTCCAACCCTGCTGAAATGGAAACTACTCCAATCTTTCTCCTTGGGAGAAACTTCTTGCCCTATTTACTTTTTTGGTGAGCAGCACCATGCTCATCATGATCTGTTATCCCTGACTCAGCTGCAAGGACCAGGAATTACATGGGGAACGTTCCAGCTCTGGAGGGTGAGGGATGGAGGCACCAGCTCTGGTGTGCTGGGGAGATGCTGCCCCCTGCACCCCACTGCTCCCAGTTCTGCAGGCAAGGTTAAGCACATGTAAATGAAAAACTGCAAGCTATTTTTGTATAAAGTTGGTATTACTAATTTGCTAACTATGACAATTTCACACAGAAACCCTTTTGTTGGAAACTGAGTTTCTCATGTAATAATTAGCTGTGGAATATTACCCCAAACAGGTGTCTGTAGCCTGTCAAAGTCAGAACAGGTGATTTAGAATTAGCGTATTAAAAGAACTGTGAATTAGCGAAGCAAAAACGTGTTAATTTCTTGTTCCATCTGTTAATATGAATTCACTGCCAAATATTTTACTTTGTAGAACTGTGCTGGGATTGGCAAGAACATACACTATAAAAAAAAAGTTTAAAGGCCTGAATGTTTAAAAATCATGACATACGTTACTGCAAAAATAACTTCTACATTTGAGCAAGGTTTTTCTTTTGTATCTTTTAAAACTTCATAGTGAAGAATACCATATAATCAATAAAATTAAGCTAAAAGCTCTCACACACACACAAAAAAAATAATTTTAAGGCTTTCAAAACCGAGTCAGAATGCAGTGTCATAAGAAAATGCAAGAAAAATATTATGAATTGGCTTAAATAAAAACTACAATCAGTGTCTTTATTCTGCCTTGAAAGTATTCAAATACAGAAGATCTTAGAAATGCAAATTTGGAGGCACAATACTGGTATCTACCTGTAAAGCTCTGTTTATCTGTGCAGCAAAACAGACCCCATGAACATGCCATACCTCAAAGTCTTTTGTGATAATTAATGTCAACAACCCCCCAAACTCCTGTTTTACACTTCTGATTCTTCACAGTAGTATTTAAAGCAGTATGGAACACACATCTTTTTATTCTAATCCTCACCTTTGTGTTCCTTTCCCTTCTCCCTGGGAGCTGGCGTACTCCTGAGCTAAAGGAGAATCTGGAACGTGGATGGATGGTCAATATTGTAAAAACACTGCCCAAAAAGTGGCCTTAAAGACTGATTTTAATGACTCTATAGTTGGCATTTTCTGCTAGAAAAACCAAAGTTTTCATGGTACTACTGTCCTCCAAAAAAAAGGGGAATATTTTTAAATATTATATTATATATGATTTTATTATTAAATATTATATATTATTTTAAATATAATTGCCCAGCAATGTATTATATATATCCATCAACTATTAATGAACATCAGGTATAAATGTCCAACTCCTAATATATATGACTAATGACTGCAATATATCTCCTAGTGTCTTTCCCTGCTTTTCTGAGCTTTGCAGAGAAATGCTCAGTTAGGTGTTTTCTCCCTGCTGTGCCTTGGTGCTTCTCCTATCCTCTTCCCTGCTCCCTTTGGAACCTGTTTTCAACAGCTGATTTCTTCTATCAATCACTACTTGCCCTGTCCTGGAGAACATCTTGCAATAATTCACTCACAAACATCAAGGTTATGGTTGCAGCCCATATTTTTATGATATTCAACTGATTAAATTCAATAATTTGCCCTTAGCCCTTTATTTTTCAGGAAGGTGACAAGGTGCCAAAGCTCAGAGGAAGATCACACATTGAGGAGGATGAAGGAGAAAGCCAAAGATGTGGAAATGTAAAGAAAACTGTTGATAACCATCCTCTTGGTTCATTGCTCATTAAAAATAAGTCATAACGCTAATTCTGACCACAAACAAGTCTCTGTTGTGCCAAATTCTTCCAAGGTAAGAGACAGACAGTAATTTTAGGGCTAGCCTTCAGGGACATTAAACAATTTGCACTAAAATTGTCTTAGGAGACCAATACTGACTTTGTGACTGCCCCAGCCCTGGAAGTGTCCAAGGCCAGGTTGGATGGGGCTTGGAGCAATCTGATCTAGTGGAAGGTGTCCTTTCCCATGGCAGAGGGTGAAATTGGGTCGATTTTAAGGTCCCTTCCAACCCAAGACATTCTAGGATTCTGTGAGTCTGTGATTTAAGTATTTGCTTTCCCATTCTATCCCCTCATCACACATCGTGATGCAACAAATAAAGAGATTTGTGGCAGTTTTCCTCAAACTTGCATGCAGGACATCACCCTGGCCCCAGGCTTGTCATTACTTTAGCATCTTTCCACAAATTGCATTTCCTGGCATGAGGAAATCACAGAAAAACCCATATTGCCACTTGGATTACAGGAGAGTGGAAGGATGCACACCCAATTACTGCAAAGCATTTCAAGCAAAGCTTAGAGATACGCAGCAGGTTCTTAACTGCAAATGATATGATAGGTACTTTCTCCTCCCTAGTTTTCTGCCACATCCAAGAGATTAATACTTACATGAATCATCTGTAATGACTAGCATAATTTAGGGAAGTGAATGAGATTTTCTGCATTATTTATATTACGAACTCACAAGAATATGAATGGTGGCTTATGTAAATTCAAACCATGTTTACAGTAGCAAAGTGCAGGGAAAGACCAGCAAGGGTTAAGCTGATATTTCCAGATCTGGAGCTCTTTGTATCAACACACTATTGCTTATTGCTTTAGTGCTGAGTGATGTGAGTTACAGCCTATGAACTAGATATGGGAAACTTTTATTGTTTTCCACATTTGAATGGAAAAATAATTATGCCTCTCACATCTTTCACATACTTAAAGTAAATGCATCAAATTCTTTCTCACGGTGTGAGCCTGAATTCTTATATTTAAAAAAAAAAAAAAGAAGGCTGCCAAAGTTTTGACCTTCGTGTAATAAAGATTTTTTTTTTTTACTCTTTCTTTCTTTTACTTTTTTTTTAAATGCTTGATAATTCAACCTAAATGTCAGCTTCAGCTTTAAAATAGAACACATCTATTTGCTCATAATATTTAAGAAATACAATGTCATTATACTGTTATCAGTGGTAAAACATGTCTAATCTTGATATAGCATCACCTTTAACAAATGCTTGTGGGAAAAAACTAGCGAATGCATAAAACATTTTATGTAGTTTTAAAATATACAATACATTAAAGTTTTAGTTGACTTATCTGAAAAGACATATTTTTGGCACATAAATAAAAAAAGGCAAGGGAAGAACTTGTCAGAAGGCAAATAAAGTATGTAAATTAAATCAAAGGTAAGGCAGCTACACTTTTTGTATAAATAACTGTGTTAACAGATTTTTATGCATATTACAATATATTCAGATGTATTACTTCTGCAAAAACAAATTCATTGCTTCTCTCCAAAAAACAGATTAAAACAATTTATTTTATAAAATTTGGATGGATAGAATAAGAAATGTAATAGCTATCTATGGAAAATAAATATAAAAATTATTCAAGCTCCATCTACTTTATGTTAGTAATGAGATGCACTTCATTCAAATTCCTTTCAATTGAAACAGTGCTGAGAAAGCAGGAACATGATTCTGTAGGAAATGATTTCTAATCTTCATGATAACATACCAATATAATACAATTATTTACAATTGACTAAGAGTTAATTCCAATAGTATAACATCTTTCTTGCAAAAATGTCAGCTTTTATTGATGAAACAAACTAAGAATAAAACATTTTTACTTGTAGTCTAACTGTGCTGTTTTTCATTCTGTTAACCAAAACAACACAGCAATACTGTAAACAAAAAAATAGCATCAAACTGGCTGTGTTTGCATGATTTTATCAAGAATCAAAAGCGGTAGAGGGAAGGGCTTTGGGATTTTTAAAGCATTAAAAATAGCTTGAGAAAATAAATAATTTTTTGTTTTGGTTGTTTATTTGGGGGGATTATCTTTCTTTCTTTAAGGTAATAAACATTGAGTCAGAAGACATCACTGTGTCAATTGGCAGGGATCAGGTACCCTTATAAAAATAACTGCAGTCATGTTGCAACATTTATATTTTTAAATGCCCAAATGTCATGGTGGGTCTTTTTGTTGTTGTTTTGGAAAATTAATGTAAACAACAAATAAATAGTTTGCATTTTATCTTCTCCCTGTATACTGTATTTGTGTACAGGCAGGACTACTTTCACTGGAGTCTGAATGTTATTTTACTCTCAGCAATTCTCTTGCCAAAGAACACCTCAGTACTGATACTAACATTCCTACAAAGAAGGAGATATGGTTTAGCTACTTCTCTGTCTAATATTCTGGGGACAATGTTTAACACTGTCAAGCACTCTAAGTTATCAAAAATAAAAACATTTCTATTTGCATCTGCACAGGTGTTGGTGCAGCACTTTGAGCTCCTTTGTCACAACCACTGGCACCCTGACCCAACCCCATCCCTCACCTGAGCACTTGTTCTGCTCTTCCAGCACGCCTGAAATGAGGATTCACCAAAAATGAGGCAAAAATTGTCACAGAATCATAAACTGTTTAGATTGGAAGGGACCTTAGACATCATCCAGTTCCAATCCCTGCCATGGGCAGGAACATCTTCCATTGTCCCAGGGTGCTCCAAGCCCCACCCAAACTGGCTTTGGACACTTCCAGGGATTAGGTAGCCACAATTTCTCTGGGCAGCCTGTGCCAGGGCCTCCCCACCCTCACAGTATCTATTAAAATATATCAAATATAATATATAAGAAGAGAAATAATCACTTTTGATATGAAGTGCCACATGACACATAAACAAGACGCAGTTCTGGGGTGAAAACCATTGATAGATATTCCTCTACCGTAAAATCTAGATTACACCCCCCTCCCCCCCTTCTGTTGTACAACTGTTTGCAAAGATACAATTATTTTAACTCTTTTTCCAATGTCCAAAGCAAAGACACAAACCCACAAATAACTGAAGCTGGGAACAAAAGAAGCTTTTACATCCAGCTCACATGGGGCTGCCCTGCTGAACTCCTTCCACTAATATTTAAAAGCATGAACAAGTATGCCCTTCTAAGCAAAATACAGCAACTCTGCCTTATCTCCTCACATGGGCTGTCCCAACAAACTCAAATGCTAACACAATAAAAGGAAACAGGTGGCGGAGAGAAATATCTTATATCTTCCAAAGCAGCTGCCTTACAAGAAATTCAATCTAGGTGTCCCGAACAAGCTGCCTTTTCATCAAAGAATGTTTGCACCAGAGATGCATAGTATACCTACTTAGAACATATCTCCTATTGTACTTTCTAACACCAACTGGTTCCCTTTGATTGGCACAATTTTGGCAGGTATTAATATTTGTGTTTTTTAAAAACAGCATTTAATTTGTTTACAACAGGTGCTTGCTTTCCATTCGCACAGAGGAGCCGTTGTTCCCCAAGGCCCCGGGATATGACTGGAAGTCTCACGTTACTGGTTTTCTCCTAGGAGCACAGCAGGAATGATTGAACTGACCTCCCAAGTTCCAGCAATCTGAACTATTTGAAGTGCAGGATGCAGAGCTGCAGCAAGTTGGATGTGTGAGAAAAGATCTACATAGGTGATGACTGACAGGGCAAACCCCTTGCACGAGGAGAAAAAGGTTTTACCATGAAACTGTCTACTACCACTGTAATCTCTGCATTCTTCAGGACAGAATGGGAACTGACACACAGGTACCAAGTATTTCCAATTGCTTAATTTAAAAGTTGAATTCTTCATGATGAAGAAAACAATTATTCCTCTTAAACATCACTAAAAAATCCATGACTGTGATGTCACTCAAATAGCTACTTATAATATTAAAAATAAACCAACATGGATTTCCAAGCAACCACTCTGCAACAGCTCCAACTAGGGCTTAAAAATATTAAATATCTCAAGCCATATTCTTTGGTCCTGAAATATGCAGGCTTAACTAAATCTGTCCTGGAAAGCATGGAGAATTATCTTTTAGATATGGACAGACACGCTTCAGACGTGCATCTCAACTTTCTATTTGGAATTATCAATAAAATATTTTCATTTTCTATTAAACAGCAGAATATGTGTGAAACATATCACCACAAATCTAAATACGTTTCTTTGCAAATTTGAAGAGATCTTGGTGTATAATATGTGAGAGAAAACCCATTTAAAGTGTTTCAAATCCTAAAGTTGCTATTGAATCCATGAGAATTTATGAAAAGTTATGATATGTAATTCTAGGAGAGGGGAGCTTTTAGTGGAAGTGTTCTCTCAACATGGTAGAGCAGCACATGGAAAGGCAAATGGAGACTGAGGTGACATAAGGTAGACAGGCATAAAAGAAAAAGCTCAGAGTACTCTAAGTCATTAAATTCACTTCTTGTCACTGGTATGATCCCCATCCTGCCCTCGTGCATCTGCTGTGATTGACAAAAAGTCTTTTGCTCTCCATCCTCTGGGAAAGAGGAAGGTGGACAAAGGACTAAGCAGAGATTCTTGACAACATGCAAGTTGTCAACAGAGAGTCCAATAGCAGTACATCTGTTCAGTCAAGGCTTCACACATCAGGAAAAATATACAAATGGAGCTGGAATAGTGAAGATTTTGTGGATTAAATTAAATAGACACACAGTTCGCATTTTGCTGTGTTGGGTTTCACCGTGCCTTGAACACCCAGGTTTCTTCCTTGTGCTATATATATATATATATATAAAGAGAAAATATAATTGTTGTAATAGCAAAATATCTGACTTTTTGAAAATAACTGTTGATCATATACAGCAGCTCTTAGCTGCAGCTGCTTCCATCACGACACTAATTCCCCATTCATTTGAATGGGGCTTAATGGTGCTGTCATAATAATCTTATTGTGACACCAATGGAAGTTCATGGAGACAATGCAACAATGTTAAGATTAAATAAATTGATGTCCCTACTGTGATATGTTTAGCATCGTGTTCTGAAATTTCTATATTTGGGGAGCTTAATTATATAGAATTTATTAGTCTGACATATTAACCTCATTTTTATGGCTTCCTCGAAAGCTTCCAGATTTAATTAAATAATTCCTGATAGCTGCACAAGCTATTGACTTCTCTTGAATGTATTCATGAGTCTTCTTTGTTCAGCAGAAAACTTAGTGTCAGGTTGTAATGGTAAAGTATTCCTGGCGTGTCATTGTCCTGTTGGAAACCCAGAAGTCCAGCTGGCTGTAGTTTTTGTGTATATTACATTTGTGAAACCCTACACTTTACAGATGATTAATGGACCACACTTTAGATGGCTGTACAAAAACCCTGTGTTTTTGCAGTAAGACCCAAGAATACAGCAATAGGTGGAAGAGAACTTCTTGAAATTGGAGAAACCATGTCAAATAGAAAAGAAACATGTAGACAGATTTTTGGAACTGACCACAGTACATATTATAAAAAGATACAGATCAGCCACTCAAAACTTTAGACTACAGAATTAACGAGTATTGTTCCCACTGTCAAAAATTTAATCCCATTTTGATTTTATTTCACATCTCTGCTTAAGGCTTGCATTGAAAAGCATATTGGATGTTAGCTCAATCTGTGGAAATATCAATTTCATAATCAGAATCTCAATATGGGTGAACTGTGCACTTCACTTCTAAAATTATTAAGTTTCAAAAAATGTAAAGGGAGCAACGAAGTGTTCCCGAGCCTTGATCCTTTTCTGTAACCACAGGTGCCTGCTCTCCCCAAGGCAGAGGTATCTCACAGCTTTTGACGAGCACTGTAATATTCCCTGTCAATTTTACATTCTGCTTGGCAGCAGTGGAAACCTGACAGGCATCAGCAGAGTGATTGGCAGTACCATGGCTGATAATGCGAGTCAAAGCAATTGGCAACAGCACCACTATCCCCCTCACAGAGTCCAGAATTTGCTTCTAATCTCACAGGTGACCTTTGATGATACAGGCTGGAAGGTCATGGAAAGGAGATGACTTTTTATGTCCCTTAAAAATTGTTGCTGGTGTATTTATCTATTTTTTTTTTTAATTCCTTATTAGACATTGAGCTAAAGGGGCTCCTGATCTGGGAGACTTCAGCTGCAGACACAAACCCCATTTCCTTGTAGGGGCTGCACGGTCATGGATGTAGAAACAGTAACTTTAACATTTTACCTGTTTCTTGACTTTCTATTTATGTCTTGGATTTCCCTGGTTGGAAACAAACATAGTGAAACCTTTCTGGAAGTTGCTCTGAAGAATAATCAGTTAATGTTCATAGTGACAGATGAAAAATTAAAGTTTTGTACACATTAATCCCTTCTTGGTATCTGTCCAGGCTCAGACCTGCACCTACCATTAAGTCTCCATGTGATCAGACAAATTTTTTGTCTGAGAGCTCAATCATGAGTCTCTCTTTTTCAAAATCCCCAAAGCATTCAAAATTTAATATCAGAACCTCAAGCTGGGGTAAACATTTAAATATTGAAGCAGAAAGGAAATGTAGCTTTTGAAAAGGAGCAAGGAAATGGGAACTAATTTATTTTGATTTGAAAAAAACCAAAGTCACAGAAAGGCTTGGGCTGATCTTCCCTATTTTACCCTCACCCTCTATTCCTACCAGTTCTGCTGTCCCTCCCAAACACCTTCTTCTCCCTTGTACTTGAGGTAAATACAAAACACACATCCAAATCCATCCCAATTAAAGCACAGATATGATATTTTGCTTAGATTTCATAAGGACCATTTCACATCTTAATGTTGTTTTCTTCCATAGGCACTTTGTAAGTGTGTTCTAGAAAATGCTGCCAGGGTAGATGGAGATATTTCCATCACCAGGAGGCAGAATTGAACTGAGAGAGATGACAGGACCCAGTAAAACACGCCTTGTGTTGCTGGCCTGCTGTGCCAGCTCTCTGTTGATGTACCTAGAAACCAGAGGTTTTGAGATCAATGTCATCTAATGTCATTTTTCAAGCCCCTAAAGCCTTTTGTCCTCACTTTGCTTGTCACCAAGCAAGACCCTTCTTTGACATGACAGTAGGTTTGAATAAAGGCATTTATTATTCCAAAATATTCTGATCCCTTCAGCCTGTCCTTTCATCATAAACATCTCCTTGTTTTTTTTTCATATTGAACTAAAATTAAAACAAGATGAAAACTCCCTGCATTTAATGTAGTCAGGGTTAGTTGGTTCCAAGGAGAATATTTCAACATTTTTCCCCCAAATGCTCTTAGTTAGCTCTCTATAAATTGTATTGGATATGTATTGCAGCACCTAGGAAAACCAGGAAAAGTGAAGAATAGCTTAGTTTGAAGCCTGACCACTGCACATCTTTTACACTTTCCTTCAGACAAGGTTTATACCCCCTAAACTGCTGCGGTGCATGTTGCAATCCACAAAGATTTAAAATTCATCAAACAGACAAAGTGTACGTTTAATACTCACATGAGGGAATACAGAATGCCTTTCAATACATCAAACTCCTAAACCTTTTACATCTTTCATTTTTAAGCTACATGGATTTTGATTTGTACAATTTTAAAAATATTCTGAAGCCTAGTCAATCTAACACTAAAAAGCACTGTTGCACAGTAAGAAATCAAGAAATACAATTCAGCAAACCTGCTATAGTTGGTCCCCAGGGAAGTTTTTTTCCAATTCTGTTTGTCATAGCCCAGATCCATCATGTCATGCTAGCCTAACTTACTACTTCTGTCTTTTTTTCTATTTTTTTTTTCTTTTCTTTCTCTTTTACCCTTTTTTTTTTCTTTTTTTTTTTTTTTTGGCACACTCCAACTATTTTCTGTTAAACTAGTGCTGTCACAAGAAAACATATAAAAATGCTCTTTTGCAAACATACTGTTTGGTCTCCACTGAACTCTCCAGAGCCACAGATTTCTCTCACTGTCTTTATCAGGGGTGAATGTTGACAGATCACTGAACCTTACTGTCAGCGGTGACAGGCTTAAAGCTGTTTTGTGCAAGGTGGAGAAAAAACAAAAAAGGTTTCTCTGCCTTGCATCTAGAAGGTCCCTGATTTAACAACAAAGGCTTACGTTCAAAGATGATTAGCTTAAAGGCATTTCAGAGAGTTTTGATTGTTGCAGCAGTTGGGTGTCTTGCTACTGGGTGAAATATGTATTCCCCTGAGAACAAAGGCGGCAGCAATCCTATTCTGCTGAGATGGCAACTTTAATAATTCCATGTATTTATCAGTCTTGTGTCAAGATCTTAAGGATTTTGCCCTTCAGGTGAAGTTGGAGGTAGATGGAATGGACACGGTGCTGAACAGTCCCACTAAGATATACATGGAAAATGTCCTGTAAGGCCCTGGGGGAGAGATAGAAAAGATTCCCAAGTATCCGACTACACATAACATAGATAAATGTCTTTGAGCTTTACAAAAGGAACTCTGAGCTTTCCACACTGGGTTTTAGCCTATGCATAAAGTGATGAGGCCAGGTGCTTTTCCCCCATACAGAGAAGCATTAAAAAAAAGTATTAATAATCTAAATTATCCAGCACAGTTTTCACACAGAAGTTAAGCCAGGGAAAGAAAAAAAAAACCCATAAAAAATGCAGCTTAAACACTGAATGCATTGAAAATAATAACATGTCATATTCATTGTTGTGTCTTTTTAAAAAAAAAAAAGCTAAACTTGAAATATAAATAATGGGATTTGCTGACAAAAAAATATAATTGGAGAGAATATTGCAGTTGTAAGTATTATGGATAGGACTTGACTGAGCACAGATATTCCATGTAAACTCATACAGAAAATGAGCACCTCTGTACATCTGGACAAACATTTTCTGTCAGCTCACTCTACATGCCCATGGTCAGTGACACCAGGACAGATATCACTGTCCCACAGGGATAATGACCAGCAGGGAGAAACTATTCATTTGGTGAGGATATATCTCTCTCTTCATGCACCATCAGAGAGACGTAGGGGACTTTCAGGAGGAAATTCCTCCTAATTAATGATAGTTCAGAGCCTTATGAAGTGTGAAAGACTGTCTAGAGGAATGTGTAACATAAGCATGATTCTGAAGGGGCAAGCAGAAGAGCAATAAAGCAATAAAAAAGTAGGACTAATATGCAGGACAGAGGGACAGGTAGCTGGAGGAATTCTGAGATCAGATTTTAAAATATTTTCATATACTAAAGGTATCAGTTTGTGCAATTATAAAGTCACAATAGGCCTTTCACTTTCAGCGTTTTGAAAATTTCATATTTTAAGGAAAATACACGTTTTCCTTCAGATATTTACTCCATCAAAACTGGTGAGTTATTAGCCATGTTTCATTAATCAAGATCTCATGACACTTCAAGAATTGCCATGGATTCAGGGTTATACATGACACTGCAGTGGTTGGATCAAAATACTAGCAGGCAGTAAGAATTAATTGGAAAATTATTAGAAGTAATTTTCATCAGCGTTTATGAAATACACATTTCATATTATTAAGGGCTTATTTGAGAATTGGATGCCTATAAGAGAGAATAACTCAAGCCTTCTAAAACCACAACATGGCAAAATGGCAGAAATATCAGAAAGAAACTTTGCTAATGCTGAGAGCTGCCCACAGACTGATTTTCAAACATATCAATTCTCTCCTGACATGGTTGTCTTATGATGTGTCAAGTGGCAGAGCTGTGCCACTGGCCACGGCTGCCGAGCAAACACAAATGCGTCCCTCGACTTCTCCTGGCAGCAGCTGTGCCCGCAGCATCTCCGGATCCCGGCACCCTCGGTGCTGCCAGGAGCACGGCTGAGCTGTGCCATGGGACACCATGGACAGGCTGCCAGGTCCTCAGTAGGCTCAGCACTTAGGAAGCCTCTGTGGACCAAACCTCCTCATCTCTGGGATCAGG
Source organism: Pseudopodoces humilis (assembly GCF_049639895.1). Lineage (NCBI taxonomy): Eukaryota > Metazoa > Chordata > Aves > Passeriformes > Paridae > Pseudopodoces > Pseudopodoces humilis. The sequence continues at coordinate 3,985,723 of NC_142207.1, forward strand.
ACTAAAGTGACATTTCTGTTTGTTTCGTGTGAGGTTTCATGATGGTTAAACCCAGAATGAAGTGATAAAATCCAGAGCAATCATTTGTAGGCCAAAGTATTCTTTTTCCCCTTTTCTCCTTTCTCTTTCTTTCCTTTCTCCTTTCCTTTCCCAGCAAAGGGTTTTAAAAAGCATTAAATTTTGGAAAGTATGGATGCCCCTTGCTTTCTAAAATTTAACACCATATTTTCAAATTACTGAAAATAATTACCATTTGCAGTGCAAAATATGCTGTCTACAGGCCTATTTCCCCTCCTAAAGTGGCTCATTATAGAAGTCAAAGTTCTGCACTGAGTCTCTGCAGGAATGACAGAAGGGTGAGATTACAGGAGCAGCTGCAGCCCAGCAGGAATTTTGATCCTCTGAGCACCTGCCTGTCCCAGGGATGTACCAGGGTACCAGTTGTGTCAATTCACAGTCCTCTCCTCCTTCTCCCTATTCCCAGTGCACCTTCACCAATCCCTGGACTACAAATCTGCAACTTGTATTTGTTAATTCAGAGCTCCCTGAGGGTGATCTGAGATGTCAGGGACAGCCGTGCTCCAGCCAGCAACACATGGGCTGAGCAGAAATTACCTTGAAACAGCAGAGGGGAATAAATTTCTGGGGTTGGAAAGACCTTAAACACTTTTTCTCCAGACAACATCTCAGAAAGAGACCCCCAAACTATCCAGCAGCCTGGTTTCCAAAGCTGTTCCCCACCAGCTGAGGACCAACACAGGCTTGGACCTAACGAGAGGCATCTCAGCCTGCTCAGACTAAACATTCCACAACCCATGTGTGCTTGTGGCACAGAAAAGCTGTACCTGGAGAGGGTGATTTGTGTTCAAACCTGAGCCAGGCTTTTCTCCCTCACTCCACCCTCCTGCAGTGGTGGCACAGATGGGGAGTCTCCTGTGGGACGGGAATCACTGGTGCCCTGCCATCCCGCAGCGCAACTGCTCTGCTTCTATCCAAAGACCAGCACTCTTGTTTTCCTAAAAGCCTTTTCAGATGATATGTGCACATGGCATCTGTTTGCAATGTATATTTGCCATTAGTGTTTTTAAGTGGGAATGGTGGGGTCCGTATGGCACAGAACATAAGGATTGCCGTGGTAATTAGTCATTATTTGGACTAGCAGAATAACCGCGATCAAAGACTCTTAACTCACTCACATCCTAACGCACCCCACACGCGTTTTCTTTGTTTCTGCCCTTTATCTAAAGTATTTTTTGCTCTGAAAACACTGTTGATATTTATCATTTGCCTGACACATTAATCTATGCAGGAAAAGAAAGTATAACATTTTTAGGAAAGTTTTGCTTTCCACGTTTTTTGAAGATTACACATTTTACATTACAAAACAACATCTAAACTTCTCTAAATCACCACGAGTTAAAGGAAAGCTACAAAAATAAGAAAGAACAACACCTCCATAATAAAGCATCTCTAGAAAAAAACAAAAAAACAGATGATTTACCTGTGGCTTCTGTTCTCCGAGACCTTTTTACTCTGCATATATTCACAGCCTGGGTTTAGTTTCTGAAAGCCAGATTTTTAATTCACAAGATTTAAAATTCTCAGTTCTCACAGCAGGTGTGCCAGGTGTGCCCACCATCACATGGATTTTGTGCCACTTAGGAAAGAGCATTGAGAGCTCAAGCTCAGGAATTCTGTGCAGAGGAGGGCTGTGATGTGGGCAAATACACTTCAAGGAGGAATGGCCATAGAAATTTCTCTTTATCCTCTGACCACCTGAGCATTTCTAGGAGTGTTCCCCAGTTCCTGTGAAGCTGAGGAAGGGCCATTCCATTGCACATGGCAAATATGGAGAGGAAGATCCAAGTGAGAGCATCTCCACATCACAACAGCCTGGAAATGGAGATGGAAGAGCCTGACTGAACCAGTCAAGCTCCTTAACACAACTCACAAGCTCAAGGAAGGAGAACACCAAAGCTGTCTCTCAAGCCAGAAGGATGGACATCTTAGTCTTAGCCCAACAAAAGGTAAGGCTCAGCACCATTGCTCACAGCAAGTGACCTGGACAAGGAGAGGGGATAAGTACACAAAGTGGAGCAGACACCACAACAAGCACTCTGGTCTTCTCAGCTATGGCAAGAGCTTTTTTTGTCCTCTTAAAGGAAATAAACCAGGAAAAATATGCTGAGCTTCCCACTAGGTGTACATGGGGGGAAAGGAGTGGGTCTCAGCGCTCCCCCTCACCCTCCTGCACCGTGGGGGTGATGGTGCCAGCACCACCACCAGAGCCAGCAATGGCCATGGCAGGATCTTAGAGAAGCACAAGGACTTTCCTTTGAGGCTTTGAAGTCTGGAGATGAGCAAAACAGTGTTTGATGTTGAGTAATTATGTTAAGTGGGCAGGTGGGAGCCAGATGCTAAAGAACAGCTTCAGATGCGAAGGCACTGGTGCCCCAGTGCTTTGTCTGGACCCCTATGTGGACATCAAATATATTTAAACATTAAAAAAAAACCTTAAGAACTGATGCTGAAGGCATGCTAGTGAGAAGCAGAGTATGTTATACTGGTTGCCATATTGGCTTGTCTGAAGCATTTGGATAAAATTTGTACATTTGTATATTTTATGTTGGATTATCATTTCTTACTGTTTCCACATGTTCTTTCGTAGGGAAAATAATGCATGATCAAATGGTAAGGCCTATTTTTAAACTGCCTTTATGCAATTGAACTGAAAATATTAGTTTATCTTGTGCTATTCTGTCAAGCAGTATTATACTGATTAAGTTTTTAAAATATTATTGCTGCAGATGGTGTATACATAACCTGCATTTATACTCCATTTCATGTGCCTGCATTTTGAATCTTGACAAACTTTGAATTTTTGACCATAGCCTCATGAAGGATCAGAATGTCATAACCCCTTTAGTCAATATTTTGAAAGGCTAATTTGAGTGAGTAATTGCATTACAGTTCAGAAGAATATTAAAATAACTAGTTTATGTGAATACATCCATCCTAATGGAAATATACATTCCAGAAGAGTTGGAAGAATTAGCTTAATATCGTTGCTGCATAAAATTCAATGACTTGAGCTTTCAGGCAGGGCTGCACAGGCAGACTGAAAACATTTTGGCTCGCTTGGGTTTGCATCCACTGTATCTGCTTCCAATCTCAAATTCCAATAAACGAACAACAAAGAAATCAAAAGGAAACTGTGTGGCTCGCCAGCTTGAACCTTGCTTGCAGAGAAACCAGACAAAACCACACAGTGTGAGGAAACAAACATAAAAACACAGTGTAATATGTTTTCTATTGTTTCTGCCAAAAAGACATCAATTGGTCCAGATCCACACAAAATCTGCCTTCTTCTGCTTAAATGTACCCCACACTCACTGAAGGGCTGGTGAGATTTCGTGCACTTTAAAGTCAGCAAGGCCAAGTTGTGGTGCAACCTTCATTCTGTTTCATTTAAAAAAAAAAATACCACACACAGCCATCTCAGAAAGAGAGACAAATTCCTAGACAATTAAAACAACCCCTTGTGCTCGTGTTCAGTTTCCTTTTGCTCTTCACAGTGTCTGCTACCCCCATGCATAGTTGGGAAATTAGAAGGTCCTATCCAAACAATTGCTTGAGCAGCATAAATAGTACAACAGCACAAGAATACATGGAAGAGTGAAATCCCAAAGGTTTACAATTTAAGATGGACTCTAAGCTGGAAGCACCCATGATGCAGGAACAAACCAAATGTTTTTGTTGTCTTCACAATGAGTTAAGAGATGTTGAGTAACATGAAGATACCACCTGGCAAAAAACTGGTTTTTCTTAACCTTCTCATGTTTACTTATTTTTAACCTAAAAGTCTCAGCCTTTCACAGACACTAAAGAAAGGAGGAATTCTTTGTAACCATCACTGCCCTGCTCAAAGTTAAATCTTGTTACAGACAGGAACAGAAGGACTTTTTGCTGCAGGACAGTGACCCTGCACTGCACATCTGGAGCACGTCACCTGCGCTCCGACTGGCAGCGAGGACTGCACGCATCAGACGCCGTTAGACAGAAAATGTGTTAGCACAAAGAAATTATGGGAAGTGTACTACATGGTCAGATGTAAGGAAAAGCACCATTTGTAGATTTGTTAGTCAATTAGGCTTTATTTCAAGTGATTCCCCCAAGACTTCTTGAGGTAGGAGCATTTGTTTTCCTTCATTTCACCTAAGCCCGCTACGATTCAGTGACTGCAGAGTTCTGCAAAGTCTCAATATTTTGATTCTCAGAACTGTCCCTCAGAGCATCACCTATGCCTTGACCTCTGTTCTGAGCCTTACTAAATGAGCACATAACATCCAACACAGATACAGCCAAAAAAAAGGGGAAAAACCCCAAAAAACCCTCCACAAAACTATCAAAAATTGTTCTGTAAATGTTCTCAACCTGCCATTTAGATTTTTATTAAATGAAGAATACAGTGTCACCATTTTGGTTAACAAATATGCCTAGTCAAGTCAGGTGGCTTACAACACCTGAGTTGCACCTTTAGGAAGCATGTTACCCTTTTCATTTCCCGCTCTAAAGCTGACTTCTGGGGTTTTCTATACTTGAAAAAAATCCCTCACTCTTAGCAAACAAATCTTGATATACATAAATAAAAAGCATTTGGAAAAAAACCCCAAATAATTTCAAGTCCATAGTGCTTACCTACCTCTAATACTTTGTTCTCCAATCAGAGGGTACATTAAATGGAAAAATGCCACACTGTAACTAGCAGAACAGATCATAGGAAGAAATTGATTGGCATCACCTAATTAAACTGAGATAAAATAGGATATAAATTCATAGAAATCTAAGTCAATTTGCTAAGTGAAAAGACTGACAAAAAAAAGCAGAATAGTTTACTTGTAATGAATAATCTGAGTAACTATGCAATTTCAGTAAAAATACTGGAGATATTTCAAAGTTACATATTTACTAGAAAGATCTTCAAAAATCTTTTTAAAAAGTAAAATGTCTGCTGAACTTTTCTGACATTTACAAAAGTAATTAATTAATATGATTAAGCAAATTAGACTGAGGCAAAGTCTGACTGATTGTAAAGCATGCTGCAAGAGCCACCTGTTTGCTAAAAAGATTAGATACCATGGTGCTGGCAGCAAGAAAAAAACAGAGAATTATGAAAGTTAGCATCTATATATACTGATCTTTGAGATCTGTCTTTTCTGACATGCTTCATCAGATTATCTCAGCTTTACCTGTGAGAAACATTGTCCATAAGACATTTTTGTTTGGGAAAAAGTGTTGGCAATTAAGCAAAAATAAAGACACTGCTAAATAGGTCAGTAAGGGTGTTTATGGATTTGGTTCCTAATTGGGGTATCCAGCTATCCAGTTCCCAAAGTCCAGGAAAATCCTAACACTAACCACTTTCTCCATAGGTTTGCTTTCCTTCACCTTGAGGGCAGCAGTGAATGCTCCTACTGCACAGACACAATATCTCAGCCTAGCAGTTTAGAATTTAACTTCTGGTAGGAATAATTGCCATGAGGTGCTGTAAAACAAGCAGTTGTAGAATACTGATCCCTGGTGATCATTTACAACTTGAAGCAAAACTTGGAAACGGGTCAGAGAGGTACTTTTTTGCTATTTTATAAGGTTTAATTATTCCTATTATCATTAGGCCCCAGTCATGCATCTTATGGCATGTATAGAACAAACCCATCACCTCTATCAGTAGGATCCTGCAGTGAAAGTCCAAGTGGGGAGACATCACACCCAGCTTTAAAAGACTTAGATTTTTTGAACTTGTCCCCTTGGTTAAGTGCCAGAAGACTTGAGAGAACCTGGTTGGTATCAAGTCAGGAAGGGGATGAGGGCTGGAGCAGGAGTGTAGACTTTTGTGTTTATAGTGCAGGCACAACAGCTCTGGGCATTGTCCTGTACCAGCACAGCATATCAGAGACACTGAAGCCTGGAGAGGAGGCAGGAGATGGAAAAGAATAACTTTCCAAAAGGCAATGGAGCAGATAAAGGTGTGGAGAGGAGTAGAATCACAGCAGCCTTGAGCAACCAGATTTTGAGGACGGCCTCTGGTGAGGACAGCCTAGTTACAAGGAAAGCACAGAAGGGCCATCAGTTCCATGAAGTTGTATCAATCCCACTAATTTTTCCATAGAAACGACGCCTTAGTGCTCACCCTGTACCCTGGAGGCTTAGCTGAGGTCAACACAGAGCCCTGTGTGTTGGATTACCATCACTGAAATAACACATTGGGCAATAACCAATTTTGCAAATCACAGTCCTGCAAAGGGAAAATGCTAACAAATGGACATGTCTGTGAGAAAGAAAATGCTGGATATAGAAATTAGAAGAGCTGATTGCTAGGTATGCTCAATTAGGAGTGTATATACGGACTTTTCTAGGAATAGCTTCAGGCACACTCAGCCCTGCTGCTTGTACTATATTTCTGCTATACAGATTAGCTAAACACAATGTTAGAGATGCAAAAAAACCTGTGATTTGAAAGTTCTGACATAAACAGTCCCTGAAAAAGAAGCAAACAGAGCACACATTGTCTATGCCATTTGTGAGCCAGTGGATCTAATGGTTCACTTACTTTACAACCTGCTTTGGAATAATTTGGCACATCTCTAATTTTAACAAGCTTCAGTGGGATTAGATAAAATGCAGACTTTGTTTACATCAATTAACACTCAAAGAAGTACAAAAGAACTTGTTAACTGCATTTATGAACAAAAAGTAGCAGAGTGAGAGTTTGTCCTAACGAAGTTACTGTTCGACTTGCTCAGATTGGCACGGTTGTCTCCGAAAACCTAAAACCAAAAGCCCGAGAACGGAGCTGCATTTTCAAAGAGGCAGATGTGTATTTTTAATTACATCAGCAGATCTAATCAACATTTGTGATAACTGCATTTCCAGGTTTGCCTACATCAGACTCACAGAGATGCCTGCTTCCCCCCACATGCCATGTACACATTCACTGAGTCAAGTGGAAAACCAAAACCATCGCAGGCGAGCTGACAAATACATTGGCCATTGCCACATTATTAGTCCTGTTTCCAATTATTTTGCCCCATTGCTGTATTATTATTCCTATTTCCAATTATTTTTCCTTGACTGATTATAAGCACATCCTTCTCTACATGCTACAGGGCTGGAAAGAAAACGTGGATGACTTCAAACCTAGCCCTAGCAAATGGACACATCATATATGCCTAATAAAAGGTTTTCAAATAGCAATTATCTTAATAAAGACACAGAGGAAAAGTCAGTAGGAGTTTATAAAGTGAGGGGAGGAAATGAATGGACTATGGAATATACTATACCATGCAAGTAAGTATATAGTATATATTAGCTGAATTCTGATAAGATTCATTTCTTTTCCATCATAAATATTTTTCCCCTTGCATCATATCATTTCCATAGATCTGTGTGTTCAAACTTCTAGATAACACAAGAGACACCTTCAGAAGCTGTTTTTTGTGACTCTCTCAGGATCAGCCACTTCCAAGGAAGTTTCCTGTTCCCTCCTCAGGTGCCACAGGCTGCCATCTTTTACATCTTTCCCGCATTAACAGCTCAGGGGTTCATAAAACAATGTTGTCACTAAATCACAATGGTTTCAGTTACATTTTCTGTGTGCTCAAGAGGCCTGGGCACTACATAAATGCATTTTTGTTACTCCAGCAGCCTGCCATTGTAACTAGAACTGATCAGCAGAGCTGAGCTGCTCACAGGCACTGTCACCAGTGAGAGCACTGGCTGGCCAGTGCCGTGTCCCCAGCCCTGAAATACCAATTTCTCCCTCCTGACAGGACAAAATTAACTCTTACAACCTAATAACCAGTCTTCTGCTGCACTTACAATGGCAAAAGGTGTCTGGAACAGCCTGGAGTGCTGGAGCATTGCGGATCAGAGTTCTGCTGAACTGCAACAACAAATAGAATCAATTCCTTCCAGAGGCTCTGCATTCCTAGACCTGGCACGGCACACAGCAGAGCGTGACTTGACAAAGCTCAGACGAGCAAGGGAAAGCAAGGAAAGGGTCTTTGGTTAATGGACCCACGCTTGCTGTGCCAAAAATTTCATTCCTTAAGGTAGGGATATTAAGGAAAAAAAAAAATATTTTTCTTGTCATGGGAATAGAACAAAGACAATACAAGAGCAAGAGAAATGATATACTATCAAATGTAATTTAAACACAGCTGATGATTTTTTTTTCCTATTTTTTTTTTTTTTTTTAAGAGTGAAGGAGTGAAAACTTAGGAAAGTAACAAGTAGGAAAATGTTCCTCTAGGGTGAAAAGAAAAAAATCCAAATTATGATTAGTTAGTTCAAAACATCCTCAAACTTTTAAGCATAATTATGGCATTTCCAACAATTAGCAACAAGGGTGCTGGGACCTGGAGTCTCTTTTCTACTACCACCCTACGACTGGGAGTTGCAGAAAACATGACAGCCCAAGCAAACAGCCATGCACACATGTAATTTTCAATACATTTTGTTCATAGAAACAGCCCATAAGTATTAACATAGATATTTAATGCATAGATATTCAGCCATGTCAGAGAAACCCAGTTCCAAAATCCCCTCTAAAGAAAACCAGCTCTAAATGCAGAATATCATAGCACATGCAGATTAATTCCTGATAGGTATCCAACCCCTGGACAATCTAATAGCAGCTTAGCATTGATTGCATGCTGCACAACAATTTAGGTTTTGTTTTCCATTAGTAAACACCTCAAATTACATGAAAGGGAGAAAAAGTTCCCTAGATACAAACATTAAATATTTATCAGCCTTATGTCTGCTCTGTCACCACGCCTCTAAGAAAGTCCATTAATTAAATACTTTAGAAACGATTAAAACACTTCCTCAGAACTTATTGGCACCTGTTAATTCACTGACCCTACGAGGCTATGGCAGTAAATGTCTCGTTTGATCGCTTCTCTCACCAATAAATCAGCAGCTTAAAGACAAAGGAGACATGATGCAACTCCATGTACACAACATTGCCTTAAAACACAAAAGCCAGTATCTAGAGGCAGAGAAACAGAACATTTATGTAGACAGGGCAGCACAAATAATCTATTTAACCTAATCTTTTAATTACAGGAAACATCTCGTAGCAAGACATACAAGAGCAATGAAATGACCCAGAGCTAGAAATCAAGATGATATATTTGTGCATGTGAAAGTAACACCAGCAGAATTCATAAAAGAAAACCTCCTTGGGCATTATTATCTTTCCATCAGGATACACTGTCATCACATTGAGAGGAGGAGAAAAAAAAGGCTTAAAATATGTTATTAAAATACAAATAAAGGGAAAGGGAAAAGAAAACAAGAGCAGAGAAAGGTAAAATCAAAAGCGGGAGGAATGCAGGTGAAAATAAATCTCTGTTTGAATTATAAAAAAGGAACATTATAGGATTGGGGAGAGAAAATAAATAAGGGACAGACCCTTGGCATAGCACAGCACCTACTCCACTGCAGAAGCTGCAGCGATTTTGGTGTCGTTATTTACTCAGTAACAAACTATTCAGCAGAGAGGGGGGTTCAAATCTGGCCCTGCTTGGGCAGTATGCAAATCTTCTCCCACTCCTCTGCAAGCTTTTAAGGATAGCTGGCAGAGAGTCCCCTGAAGAGTCCTGGCAATGCCACAGTCTGCGGTGGGAAACGAGCATCTTGCAAAGAACCCCTGAGATCCTCCTACCCCCTCAAATCTGCGCGAGAGGAGAAGTGTTGCCTGAGAGGGGGAGCGAGACGGAGCGTGTGTGCAGGAGAGGGAGAGAAAATAGTGCTGGTAATTATAAAAGAGTCCTGAAATGCCAGGAGATGGAGAGAATAATTGATCCTAAACAAAAATAATGACAATAAATTGCGCGCTCCTCGCCGCACGTAATGTTCTCTCCTTTCCCCAGTTTGTGGTGTTTTGACCCTTTGTTCGGATCCTTTACCTTGCTGCATCGAAGTTATTATGGAATATTTGAAAAAATTGGCTTCCCTTCCTTTGATCTCTACTATTGGATTACAGTCTTCCTACTCCCTGCACACAGTTCTTCACTCCCACATTCATTTTCCCCATTTCTTTGTTTACACTCAATTTTACCATATTTCTTCACACTTTTCTACATGGGTAAAGCCTATGCTATGTTCCAACACACATTACACTCTCTCTTTCCTTACTTTGCACTTTTTAACTGATCGTGTAGAATATTTTTTTCCAGAATGACAACAAAAAAATCCAAACAAAACAAAACACAAAAAAAAAAAACAAAAAGGAGAAAAAAAAAGAAAAATGTATGCAATGGCGAAAACATGTTCCTTTTCACTCCAACTGCAGCCCTAGCTGAATTGTGCTGCCATTGTTTTCCAACAGAACTTGCATTTCCAAACTTGGGAATTCCCATCAGTCTGTCTGACAGAATTTTCCTGTTTTTTCTCAGAAGGTGTGCATTTTTCAAATGCCAGTAACATACCACTGCAGAATTTCCCAGGAGTAACAGCTTGGTTTGAGGGACTCTTATTCAAAAGCCTTACTTCCAAAAAAGTCATTTGAAACAGAAGAATCAAAACTGATTATTTACATTGTATAAATCAAAACAAAACTGCAACCAATGCATTTCAAAATATTGCTATAATTATTTTCTACACACTGATAAATTGCTGGACATAATTTCCTTGAGCTCTGGTTGGCAATTCCTTGATCACTAAACACAATGTTTATTTAATTTTAGATTGTGAATATAATTATTAAAAGTGTGATTCCAAATCATTAAAGAAAAAAAAAAAAAAAAGAGAGGAAAAAAAAGAATATACAGAGTATACAGGGGAAAAATCACCAAACAACAAACTAAACACAAGGGGAGCATATTTCAGGTGTTTTAAAGCTCTATCTGTGAACAGGTGTATGCTTCATGGAAGGGTCTGTTCCCAGGGTGGAACTGATTGACTCAATCCCAGGGAAGGAGGAGCTCTGGACCATCAGGGGCAGAGCATCCCAAGGCAGGTGACAAAGCTGGGAGTCACAGCAGTGCTAGTCTGGGGGTAGGAAGATGCAGAGCTCAGGAAATCTCTCTCAACAGTCCTGACTCCTTTCCCTGAAATATATTGAAATGGCAAAGATGTAAAAATGTATTCACCCCATTTTTCTCAGAATGGGTAGAAGAAAATATGTGTCACACCCAAAAAAAAACAGGGATTATTTTCTGAATAAAGTGTATTTTTTTCTTTATAATCTTTGCACCATCAGCCACCTTTCTCCCACAGTAAAAGTCAGGGGGTAGTAAAAGCTGCAGAGGCACAAGAGGGTATTCCAGGTATTTAGAAGGACAGTTCTTATCTCAGACTCCCACATTCGCCCCTGAAATTTTCCTTTTGTGGCCTCTCAAAAAGGGCTTGGGCTGTGCCAGCCAAGGACCACCTGGCACAGACCCAGCCCTATCAGCTCATAAAGGTGAAAGAAGGAAAGAAGCATTATCATGGTACTATTTCCACCTGCACAGATGTAAATCAGGAGAGTTTGGGTGAAATTAGTGTATTAACATCAATGGAGGAAGTCTTGTGACCCTCAGTCAAAACCCAGCATGAAAAGTCTGTAACAGGCAGCCCTAAAAGGGAGATATGGATGGACTGGGAATTGACTTTGCTACCATAACTAAAATGAGAAGCAAAACACCCAGTCAATCCACTGTATATTGATTTATGTATTTCAGGATGAGGTACTGAAATAAATAGATATTTGTCCTTCCAATCTCTTGCTCTGTGGCCCCTGCTTTGTTTTCTCCTTTTAACTTTACCACACATTATCAATTTTTCTGAATTAATTCAAGGCATTTCTGGCAGCACATGATTAAAAAATTATCCATTTTTAATTGTTTTTCAGTGCAAGTAACGGTTGAAACTCAAGTCTGTTTAGTCTGCTTGAGAGCTGGGCATGGGTGGTAACAGGTTATTTCAACAGTTCAGGGCAAAAATGGGATCATCCACTTAACTCTGCAGTATCAGTGCAATTCATCTCAGTCCATAACAGATGACATGTTCAATAGAATATGTAAAGTATGCCTCCACCTAGTGATGACTATGTACAAATAATAGAAAATAATAATAATTATTCTATTACTTAAGAGAATCACAGTAATTGGCTCCCATTTTCCCAAATTAAAATGTGCTCTCATGCAAATATTCACATATACAAATGCACACTTTGCCTCCAGAAAAAATAGTTTAAAGCTCAATCTGTGATACTTTACCTGTAAACTCTGACTTGAGGGAGGCTAAACACATTCTTGGTTTTTAGTATATTAAAATTTCAAACAATATTGTATTTGTAGCAGTTGTGACTATTATGAGGACAAAAAGAATAAATGGGGGGGGGGTGACTTAAGTGCTGTGGATTTTCAGTGTTAAAGTTGTCTGGTAATTTATGTTTGATAGACTATTTCTACATGAAATGGTAAACAAACCACATCCCCTCCTTACAACATTTTTTGCCAAAGAAAATGTTTGCAAAAAAAAAACTTCTTGGATCACTGTGTTTTACAGATGCAATTGCAGACAGAGTGGCTGAAATTCCTAGGGATTTATTTACCCCAAATCAGACCAGAGGTTATGAAAGGAAAATAAATTTAAAAAAAAAAAAAATTGAAAAAAAAAAAAAAGAAAAAACCAACAGAAAACCTCTTAACACTAAAAAACCCCAGAACTCAAGAAATCCAGTCCTTTTACTGGATCTCAAACTTTTAACAGCTCCCATAATCCATATAAAAATAGTCTCTGACTGGGATCAATTGGAGGCGCATCCTCAAAATCAACAAACTTGAGAAGGAGGTTTGAAAAGTGAGGGTCCCAGGTGGAAAACGTTCTTGTGGCTTTTCCTTTCATCTGGGAACTACCTTAAATGGCTTCTGAAACCCACTGCTCCTGCATTACCATTTCAAAAAAGTCTCCCCATCCCATTAGTGGTCCATGAATCACAGTTTAGGAATTCCTGCTCAGCTGAAAACCAGAGGTGTAGTATCTAAAAGAGAGGGCAGGTCACTGCCTGCAGTTCTCCCCTTGCATTTAAATTGCCTCCCATTGTCCATGTAACACCTTCCAGCATCCAAAAAATATCCTGTCTGCAAAGAAATCACTCCTACACAAAAAAATGTGAGTCCCAAACCTCTCCCCTGGCATCCCTCTGCACACAAATTCAGAGAGAGGACAGCCAAGGCTCCCCATGCCAAGCCAATTCCACATATCTGCCTCAGTCATTAAAGAGAAACACAAAAAAATGGAGTCAAGTGGCTTCGCCAAGATTTTAAAAAATGTAGTGGCTGAATACAGAAATACCAGCACCAAACATGTAAACAAGTCAGATTTGATTATCTCTGAGTGAGTTCATTTAGGATTCGTTTTTCTCTTCTCTTTTTTTTTTTTTTTTTCCCCCAAGAGTTTGATAAATTAAGGGAATGTTTGGGCTCCTTTCAAGATCCTTTTTTTTTTGTTGTTCATATTAGCTTACATTAAGTTAAGAAATATGCAAAATCATAATGCTCTTAAATTAATTTAACTGTTTTCAGTTAGGAGAAGCATTAAACGTTAAAATAATAAATAATCAGGAAATCCAGTCTTCTCTTGCATTTCTTACATTTTTCTTTCAGCTGTTGATTGCCAGAACTAAGAAAATACCATTTTGCCCAGATCATGGGTGTATAAAACACAGCACCAAGGGTCACACTCACATCAGAGGTGCTTTATCAAATTCACCCTACTGACTATCTGTAGCCAAAATTTTTATTTCATGCTTTATCTTGAACCAGATAGTCTTTGTGAAGCTATTTACCTTTTCCCTATCAGCTGATCAGAAGATAATCAGCATTTTAAAGCATAAATTTACTACCTAAGGAATAATTTGGAGAACATGGGGATATTATTTAAAAAAAAAAAAAAAATTAGTTGATTCAGAAACCAGTTAAATAAATGTAAATTACAGACTGGTTTGGGTTGGAAGGGAAAGGTCACCTGTTCCAACCTCCCTGCCCTGGGCAGGGACACCCTCCTTTAGACCTGTTAATAGTCTGAATTACCCAGCCAGGCACCGATTTTGGCTGAAAGATGTTTTAACAATGCTCAGTGTCAGCACGGTGGGTGCAGAATGCCCTGCAGGATGAGTCCATGGGGAAAGAGAGAGCCCTGGTGGCACTGGGCACAGACTGGACAGGCCTGGCTGCCTTCCCTGTGCTCCTCCACTCTCCTCATATCCCTGCCTTCATCCCTACCCTCATCCACTGCCATCATCCCTGCCTGCATCCCTGCCCTCATCCACTGCCATCATCCCTGCCTGCATCCCTGCCCTCATCCACTGCCATCATCCCTGCCCTCATCCACTGCCATCATCCCTGCCTGCATCCCTGCCCTCATCCACTGCCATCATCCCTGCCCTCATCCACTGCCATCATCCCTGCCCTCATCCACTGCCATCATCCCTGCCTGCATCCCTGCCCTCATCCACTGCCATCATCCCTGCCTGCATCCCTGCCCTCATCCACTGCCATCATCCCTGCCTGGATCCCTGCCCTCCTCCACTGCCATCATCCCTGTTCTAATCCATTCCCTTCATTGCTGCATCCACTGTCTTCATCCATGTTCTCATCCCTTCCTTTCATCCCTTCCTGCATTCCTGTCCTCATCCCAGCTCTCATCCCTTCCCTTCATCCCTGTCCTCATCCCTTCCTGCATCCCTGTCCTCATCCCTTCCTGCATCCCTGTCCTCATGCATTCACTTTATCCCTTCCCACATCCATTCCCCTCCATCCCTGCCCTCATCCCTTCCCTTCATCCCTTCCCTTCATCCCTGCCCTCATCCCTTCCCTTCATCCCTTCCCTTCATCCCTGCTCTCCTCCCTGCCCGCCCGTTTGCTGCCCACGAGATGGCAGCAATATGTTTATGAATAATGCAGCAGAGGCTGCAGCCCGTTTCCATTGCGGGAGCTGCAGAGCGCCGCTCGCTCCTTCAGCTGCAAAACAAAGTAAAACCGCGCAAGCCCCCTCCTCCCCTCCCCGACCGCACAGTGAATTCACCGCTGTGAATTCGGCCAAAAAAACAATGGGAAAAATAAGCTGCTGCTCCTCTGTCACGCTGCCCGGGTCGCTTTCTCGTGTGGGGTCGGCGTTCTGCAAGGCACAAGGTGCTTCCTCTGCTCTCACAGATTTGTCCAGGTCCTTGTGCTCAGCCGTGCTTCTGTCCCTGACAAAATTATGTCACACGCACATTAAGCATTAACTGCTGCTATGTTTTATTTCTGCAGCACAGAAAATGCCTGTGGCTTGAAATAAATATTTTCTTTTCTGATGGACAAATAACATCTGCACTTGTGAAAGCTGCAAGCGTGGCTGTCACAGGCTAAGTGATTCAGATAATTTCTCGAGAAGCACATGTGTATGAGCACACACAGACACTCGTACCTATCACGGGCACTCACGTATCAGCACTTGCATTTGCCAAAGGATGGGCTCTTAAAAAGCATAGTGAGCTGTTACAATAATCACTTTTAGCAGACACACTTCTATGTACACATAATGTCAGATTGGGGGGAATGCACATCGTGAGATTTAACAATCAGCCTGGTTTCATGGAAAATTTAGGCTTGCTTTTCAATTGGATTTTGGAATTCTCCAGCGTTTAGAGAGACCCCAGGCCATGGCCTGCAGTGGGTACCACTCTGAGGTGATGTGCAGTGCCACAGACAGCAGCACCACAGCACCCTGGCTCAGGGCAGCTTCTGCTTCAGCCAGCCTTTCAAGCCTTTCCTAGACCTCCATGATTTGCTGAAGTTACACTTTTCAAGAGACTTTTTTTTCTCTGAAATATTTTTAGGATAATAATTGGGGGGGAAAAAAAATGTATCTGCCTAGGTAATATCATATTTAGCTACAAATCAAAGTTTTTTTGAGAATTTTGCATCTTATTTCAAGAAGTCAACTATAGCAAAATATTGTTGATCAGGAGTAGACCTCACTATTGCTTTTCAGCAATTACACCTTTTTCACATCATTAAAATAGCTGTAATTAGATTTTAATACTTTCTTTTAATGATATCAAAATACTAATGTTCTGATTCTGTAGCCACAAAATACACAAGGCCTTAGTGACATAATTAAAGGTTTGTGTTCCCCCAAAGCAGACTCAGAAACCTCAGCAAGTGAGACAAATAGATTAATTATAACATTGTGACACCTCTAACTTAGCTATTTGGTTTGTCCTTTTTATGAATAAAGTTGCTGCTCCTTGAAATCCTATTACAGAGGTTAAATTGGTAAAGTCCCCTAAAATTCTATTACAGAGGTTGAAGACTCAGTTTCCCAAACTTTTTAAATGCATAATGCTGTCAGTCGAGTTTCCTCCTGTTGATTGTTTGTCTATTTCCAAATTGATTATAGCTTGAATATTGAACTGTCAAAATATTGAAATATTTTTGTATGTTATAGAAATGGTTTTTTTCATTTTTTTTTAAGGTTTCTTATACAAATGATGCCAAAGTCCTTACAGTTTGTGTGTTCCTGTCCTTGTTATAGCTTTGTTTGTATCACAGGGGTAATGACATCTGTCCCTCTTTCTGTCACTTTTTTGGGGGGGAAACTGGCTTTATTACCTGATATTTCTTATAAAATGAATCACATCAAGAATTTCTGTGGCCATGATGACTGAGAAATCTGAAATCCAGCTCACTTTCCACACATGCTCTTTGGGCTAACATGAGTAACATCAGACTGAAGAGTGAGACACTGGTGAGAGAAGGTCAAAGCCTGACCATTTTTCACCCAACACTTCTGAAAGAAAGGTAGAACTTCATATTCCAGAGTGTTCCAGTTACCAGACTCTTGCTTATTCTCAGTTAGATAAGGATGTTTTCCTTCCTCAGCTAATTTTTCTGCCTGTTCTGTTCTTTACTAACCAGGGACATCTCGACACCTCCTTGGGTCCCAGAGCAGCTCCTGTCAATACAGGTGAAGTGGTTACACTTAAAACTTTCTCAAACACAAAAAATAAATTAAACAACAAAAAATAAAATTATCAAAGATCTCTAAAGCTCTCTCCTCCTCATCACCTTAAAATATCGCATTAGAGTATTTAGAAGCCAAAGTGACTTCTCAATTGTATAAGGTTTAAAATGCATATTGTGTGCAATTTTCTACTTCCTGTAAAACTTTCCTAACAATCAAGGCTGGTTTTCCTCTTTCACTGTGTACTCTCACTCATACTTTTCACTTTTGATCACCAAAATATACATTAAATCTTATGTGACATTCAAAGTAAAAGAAATTAAGAAAAATACAACTGAATGCATGGAAAAAAAAATGCATTCATGGGTTTTAGATCAGAAAATTGTAGACATGTTGAGAAATCAGAAGATTATCTGCATTCATTGTTTAGGTTTTACTGAATATTTTGGCAGGAGCTTTGCCAGTAAGGTCATTAACAAGGGAATTAGAAGAGAACTAGAACCACAATTGTGAGGCTGTTCCACATTGCTGTGCTCAAGATCTCCAGCTTACAACAATAGAAATGGTGTTCATGCAAAAATCACAGAAAGGTTTGGGTTGGAAGGGACCTTAACTGGTCTCATTCCATGGGCAGGGACACCCTTCACACTCCAAGCCCCATCCAACCTGGCCTTGGACACATCCAAGGACAGGGCAGCCACTGCTTCTCTGGGCACCCCGTGCCAGGCCCTCACCACCCTCACAGGGAAGAATTCCTTCCCAATATCCCATCTAACCCTGCCCTCTGGCAGTGGGAAACAATTTCCCTTTGTCCTGGAACTCCAGGTGCCCAAAGTGGGAGTCCCACCTCCCTCAAACTGATAGCCATGCTTCTTTTGAAGACGAAGACCATTCCTTGTTTTTGTGTTTTTTTTAAAAAAAAAGTTTGTTATTTAAAGAATCTCTTTCTGACACCACCTAATGACTGTGTGGTGTGGCCAAGTCTTTTAATTAGGCAATAACATATTCAGGTCTCTGGGATAGAAATTAAACCCCAGCCACAGCAGTGAGGTCCAGAAGTGGACAAAAGAGTGTTTTAAGATCACAAGAGGTGAGTAGCAGATTCAAAGCCAGCAAAGGCTCCTGCACAACTTGGAGCTGAATGCAAGAGCACTCTCAGGCTCAGGAAATGGGACTAACTCTGGGATAGGTTTTGGGTGGGAACACGCTCCAGCTGCTGATAAGGACCACCACAAGACTGCAAGGTGGCTTTTGTAGATTTCCCTCCTCTGCACAGCATTTATGTTTAAAAACACACAAAGAAACCCAAATACCAATCCCAACCCAAGCCCCTCCACATTGCGCTCTCAGTGCTTCCTCTGGAGAGATCGTGGAAACAAAAGTGATCCCTCCCATGGCAAAAAACAGTGACTTAAACCATTCCTGGGAGGCATCCAGACAGTATCCTGATCCTACAGTATGTGGAACAAAATAGCTTATCATTCAGATTATGCGCCTGGACAAAGCTGGAGAGCTTCAAGGACAAGGGAGTTACCCAGGATCAGCACCACAAATGTTATTATATATGAAACAGCTGCAAGATAAATTCTTTCATATTACACATAGGTGCAGTTGTACTTTCAGCTGTCTCACTGTTGGAATACTGTAGGCCTTATACAGCTTTCTCTATTTGTAAAATACACTTACACTTCTTAGTTGGGTATGATTGAGTAACCTTTTACATCTGCAGTGCACTGAAACAAAAAACGCTATCACGCCACATCTGTGGCAAGAGCCCAGCCATACAACCCCAGAAATTCCTCAAATGAAACCTTCCTAAAAAGTGAACTTGGTGAACAGGGTAAAATTATGACTAAAGAAACCAAAAAATGCCTGTTAGTTAAATGAATGGTGCTATTAAGAGAACAAAGCCACTTCATAGGTTCATAAATATGCTGCTCGCGACCTTTTTTGTACTTTTCACCTCTCTCCTACTTTTCCTTTTCTTTTTTGAATTATCTGAGAGAAACCTCCCAAAACCTCTTCAAGGAAGCAGTGTACAACCACAGGGCTTTGTGCTAATGAACCCCCGGAATTAAAAATCCAGAGGTCAAGAGCACATCTTCCATGGAGTCTGGGCTGAATTTCAAATTAAAAGGCTGTTTGACTTAGAAGTTGAGTAAAAGAGGGGGAAAGAATAAGATCCAATTGAAAAGTTTACTAGAAGTAGGAAATATGGAATATTGGAAAAAAATCTGCAAATTAGCCTCGTTACTGGTGTTTCAACAGCCATATCAGTGCTGACTGAAAAGCAGCCCATTAAGTTATTTTCTTTTTTGATAACCCACATCAAAAAACACCTTCCCAATATCAAACTACGTAAAAAAAAAGGCAAGGGAAGAACAACAGAGCGACACAGGCACTGTTCCTGTTCCAGTTGCTGACTGACAACACTGCCATCCTTTAACATGGTTTTATTTAGTTATTACAACCATCTCTCTGTAAATGACACTTAGGATTATTTAAGATTATGTTGTAATCCTTTTAATCCTCAGTGCTTTAAATTTCAGGCTAAACACCAAAGAGCAAACTAGCACTTAGCAGAAATATTTAAAGCATGTGATTTGAACATAAATCTTCTTTTATTCAGCACTCCTCCGATGAAGACCTAGTGCATCACATCACTCAGCCAGCAAGAACAAACAGCAAGTATCTCACTGAAAGCTGCTACCTTTCCTCACATCATGGGAAGCTGTTTCTAGCCAGGTCTTTTCCTTGGTGCCTGTTACATCATCAATAAAATAAATGAGAGGAAATCAGGAGATTATATTCTATGAGACATGCATATTTTCAGTTATTATTAACGAAAAGTTGAGGGGGAAAAAAAACCCCACATAATCTGTTCATCAAGAGCAGAAATAGACTGCATGCACAAATTGGATAGTGTGAGACAGATCAGACTTATCCTGTTAAAAAGGGAGTAGCTCAATTAAAATGAGAGGAGTAACATTGCTGAAAACATCATGATCAAGACCAGAAACCCAAATCTTCCTGCCTGAATATCATTTAGTTGCAGTTTCCTCTTTTTTTTTCTCCCTGCATCGATCATGTTTCCAATTAGTTTTTCTTTATGATACTCCTATGCTCCATCTCCTTGCTGCTATCCATTAAGTGTCATCTGCTTAGATTTTAAATCCAAGATTTCCTTCTTTTTCTTCAACCCAAAATTTAAATAGTAATTTTCCATTTATGATCTATAATTCATGAACTCAAATTGAGCACCCTTGCTAAATCAAACGCAAAATTTTGCACCTACTCCTAATACAACACATTAGCACAAAGCAACCACTGCTCTGTCTGAATGAGAAAATAAGGTTTTACTAGAAAGTAATGAAAAAAAAAAAGCCAACTATGTTTTGATGGGCTTTGAAGATATAATTATACTTATTTCTGATCTTTTCAGAGTTAAGCATCTAATATGTTTAATCAAATAGCAATGCAATGCATCTATATTTAGCTTGCAAAAAAAAAAAAAAGAAAGAAAGCATTAAAGAAAGCCACCCATGTTGTTTTCATTTGAACAAACCTATGAATAAGTAGACACACACTATCAATTTTATTCCCACCCACGAGGAATAAGTAGATCAGAAGAAGTGTTTCCTGAAATATTCAGTTTCCAGGTACAAACTGACCTCTCTGCTTTCGAACTCGCCTTGGATTCCCTCCAGACTATCTCACAAATCTTCGCTCCCTCTCCAGTCCCCTTCCCACTCTATCTGCTCATGTAGCACCAGTCTCATTCAGTCCCTTCCTTTCCCAAAATGTCACCACTACTGGTGCCAAAGCCTTCTCCTCTTTCGCTCTTACCATCTGGCACAATCTTCTTGTAGCTCTCTGTCTAAACAATGCTCCATCCCTTTTCAAAATGTGTCTTAACATATGTCCTTCCTCCCATGCTTTTACTTCTTAATGTCTCTCCCACTCACTTATTGGCTTGATGAAGACACATTTTAATGGGTTCAAACAGTAGTGCATGAGTTTCCTTTCTCACATTATTCTGATTCAGTGGAGTTACACCTCACACGAACAGAAGTGAGAAGAAAATGCATTGCAGAGCCTTCGTACCACCAGTTTGGTAAATCAATATCAGAGCTTCGTTTGTCTTTACTTTGGAAATGTATTAGCTGCAATGAATCACCGCTCCAAAACGCATTTCCAAACAGGAATTTTGCTTACTGCAAAAGGAGAAATAAACCCTAGAAGCTCAGAAGACCTGTCAGTGTGCTCAGGGGGTTGCAGGAGTGAAGGCTAAGGTTATACTTAATCACATTCCAAGTGAAAAAGCTGAAGATTGACAGCAAAACCAAAATATTTATTCTAAAAATACCTAGGAAATGACAAAGCCCCAAGTGTTGTCTCAAGACAACCTGAAAGATGTGGGGGGTATAGAAGCATAGGTCTCGCTGTCTCGGAAAAGACGAATTTTTCTAAATATTCCATGTGCTTTAGAAAGATGTCTAGAAAAATAAACCTTGAAAAAGCCTCTGTAACACCCAGTTGACCCAAAGAGATTTCTTTTTAAGAAGCCACGTACAGGCCCTTAGGGGTTTTTTTTTTTATGTGTAGTGGTATTTTTTTTTATTCCACCCCAGACCCAGACACAGTTGGTTCCTCCAGCATGTTTCACTGGTCATGATGCCAAAGGACTCTCTGGTAACTAACAGGATCTTGACCCTGACATGTTCCCTCCTGCGTCTCTCCCCCCTTTATTTCTTGTGTTGTTAAACATTTTAAATGTTAGAACTCTGGGAAACAACTTGGCTCATAGAGAATAATATTTTGATGTGGCTTGATGCAACATTTAGTGAAACAGAAAAAAAACAACAAATCCTTTCTGCTGATATTCATGGGAGCTGGATTATGTCCAAAACCTGAAGATGTTGCAATAAACTATTTTAGCCCCTAGATCCTGGAATGTTAACCTTGCAGTAATGCTTTTCCCCTCCTTTCATCTTCTTGGGCCTTGATCCTCCCTTTCAATTCAATGGGATTTGGATGAAGGAATTAAATAATATTATTTTCCATCAATGAAGAATAGTCCTGTGAGAAATACATGTCCTTCTCTGCTGGCCCTGACAGAGGCAAGCTTTTAAAATCCTCCCCTCCCCTCGCAGAAGTGAACCTGGGTCATCACCGTCTGAGGACCCTGAGCAGCAATAAAAATAAACAGAGTAACCGCACTGCGTTGGAGCCGTGCTTGTATAAGCAGTTTGAAGAAGTTGTGTTTATGGAAGTCCTCTAGGTCAAGATTCTAGGCCTGAACCCAAAGCAATTACCTACTAAGTTTTAAAAACAAATTGAATATAGAGCATTAATCAATAAATCAACAGGTTCTCAAGCGTTTAGGAGACTCAGTCATCAGAAATCCTTCTCTTAGAAAAATAGTAAACCGATGCTGGATAAAGTGTTACACTCCTTTACTGGTAAGGAAAATGCTGTATTAAATCAGGCTCTAGTTATTAAAATCAGGGAAATAAAACCTACCTCTTCACAGAGTTCAGACTCAAATGAGCAGTGGAATTCTTTGCCTCTTACCTGAAAGACATTCTTTCTGCTGGATTTCTCTGAGGTCCACTCAATGCGAGCACCACACAAATCCACACACTCAGGTTTGTATCCCGGTTTCTGGAAAAGAAAAAAAAATAAAAAATCAACATGAATATGGCCTGACTTTTCACAAATGGGGAGAGTTATCAGATAAAACAAGAATAGATCAAGTTAAAGTGACAGAATGTTGTAACACAGCTGCTGATACTACTGAAAAGAGCTCATTATATACCGTGGTATTGTTAAATAACCACTCTTGGGGTGTCTTAGTGCAGAAATAAAGTTCTTATATTAGAACATCATTTTAAAAGCAATTAAATGGTTTAAAAAACAGTCTAGTGTAACATATAGTAGATCAAAACCCAAATGCAGACACATGGACCAGCTATTTTCAATGCTTACTTTGCCAAACCCTCTTGAAGAGTCATTGAGTTTAAAGGAAAAATTTTGTGGGTTTTCCAAATGCAAACTTAAACTGATGCAACTGGAAAGGACAGAAATTAGACAAGAACACACATCGTATCTCTAAGACAAGCTATCTCCTTTCTCCAAATAAATTATCATTTCTTGTTCCTAAAAAAGGAAGAAAAGACTTTGAGGGCATGTGTGACACCCAGAAAGAGCTCAGCACAAGGGCTGATACTTCTCAGTGTCAGTCCACGCATCCTGGAGTGACACAGCTCTGCCTCCCCTGCTCCTCCATATGGATGCAAGTAATTCAAAGAGCAGATTTGTTTGCCTGTATCATTTACGTTGCTGGGAGTTGGTGTAAAGCACAATAATCCTCATTTGCCATCGAAGCTCCTTCTCCAGGGACTCTGCCTGTGCAGCAGTTCTGGCAAAGCTCATGTAGGCTTTGTAGATTGGGTTGCTGCACATCCTACTCAACAGAAAAAATAGTACTCTTAGCAATAAAAAGCACCACTAACTCCCTTTTGGGTAGGGGATGGAGTGATAGCCACATAATTTAATTAATCAGCTTGATGCAACTATTTTCTCTGCTGCACTTAAGCCACAGTTACCCTAAAAATGTCATTAGTGATACAGAAAACAGACTTTATAGAGTTAAGAGTGGCCAGTCCAGCACCAGCCACAGATTTCCAAAAACTGCTCACTGAATTTCTCTGATGTTGTTATTAAAGCCTAAAGTATGTGCATTCTCCAGGATGCCTTTGAGATGGGAGGAAAGAACCTATTTAGGTTAAAAGGAGCAAAGAGATCCTGGTCAAGTGATTTGCAGGCGTAGTCTCTGGAAGCTTTCAGTACTGGGATTGTAATTATGTTCTCCAATTGCCAAACCATAAAACCATGATGGTTAAGCTCCACTAAAACTGACAGCCCTGTGTGCCTTTGTTCCTTTTTTTTTACTATTATTATTATTAACTTTTTTTAATAGAAGAAATATACTCTTCAAAACAGAAGGATGTTCTTGTGGTTAAACCACTGGAAGAAAAGAGCTTGGATTTCTTTTTCCCCACCTCTGCCTCAAATTTCCTGCCTGGCCTCTGACAAGAGCTTAGTCTTTCCAATTTTTTATGAACAGATCAAAACTGCAACACTGAGACTTGGTTTTGCAAAAATGTTGTGAAATTTAGTCAGCTAATATTTGAGTGGCAAAAAATGACAAAATTGGAAATAAACCCAAGCACCGATATATTAAGCATAGCAAATAAATATTCAAATTGTGGAGAAAATTAATGAGTTTTCAATATTCCAATACTTTTATAAATAGGGCTATGAGGCTTAGATCCTCTCCAGGACTCCATGAAATGTCCAGATCTGCACCACACAGGCAGCTCTGCAATCCATCAGGAACACACAACACGGGCTTCTCAAAGTGGGTAATCTTACTTCCTTTGGAAATAAAAAAAAAATTGCCCACATGGATAGTTTGGGTCTGAAAATACTTTCACAAAGAGGGGCAGCTTTCTGCCAGCAGCAGAAAGAGTTGAGAAATTTTGGAAACACATGATGAGATTAAAAGAAGAGATTAACATGTAGACAAAGAAACAGAAACAGTTTTTTGATAGTGAACATTACTGGGCTACAGAATATTTTCCTCACAAAAACTGTCATGGAACACTGAAGGGACAAAAAACAATGAAAAGCCCAGAAAGGTGTTGCAGGAAGATGGAATAGTGAACCCAATAGTATCCCTAATTTCTATTATTGTCCAAAAATATATGCAACAGCATAACCTGGACCGTTTGTGCACCCAGTGAACACACACTGTGATTTTGCTGCTGTTGCACTACTCTGGAGTTTGTTTACAGCTCTGATTTTGTAACAAGCAGAAGAAAAGTACAAGCATGTGCATCTCCCTCTTCAGAAAGGATGGGATGCAGGCTTGTGGTGTGGGAAAGATGAGCAGGCTTCTGCTATGTGCAATAATTATTTGAGTCAGTCTCTTTCTCTGGGGGAAATAAATATGAATTGAGCAACCTGGTCTCCATCCCCGTAGCAGGGAAGTGGAACAAAATGATCTTTAAGGTCTCTTCCAACCAAAACCATTGTATGATTCTATGAAAGCTTATCCTTTGGAGAATTTATCGGTTCTGACCTCAATGTGTCTATGAACTCCTGGATATGGCATAAAGTCTGAAGCTTCTGATGAACATTTCATGTGAAATCATTCAGATCCATCGAGCCTGTAACTGCCCATCACTCTTGTGCTGCACACCTGGGGAGCACCCACTGAAACCCACCAGAACCCCAGGAAATCCATGGGAAATTCATTTTGTCCCAAGCATTTCCCTGCTACAGAGTTACTTATGCAACACCCAGAGACCCTGGGAGGGAGCAAGTTAAGGTGACTGGGAAGCCTGAGCTCTCCACGTCCTTGCTTTGTGCTCTGCAGTCAGAGCAATTATGTTATATCAATGTTGTTGCAGGGGGTTATGCTGTAAATTGATACAAGTGTCTGCTACGATGAAATCTTCCTAAACATGAATATGGATTTCAGCAGCATTTTCACTCGCTAAATTACTTTGCAGATGGGCTAATAACCTGAGGTTAAAATAACCTCTGTTGAATAAACTATCCGAGGGAATAAACTGACTACATTTTCTTGGTCAGAAAGACCAACTGATGATAGAATTTAATGCTGGTAAGGAGGAATGGAGCTGTGATTCATTTAGATCACAATGTCCTTATTTTAAAATGAAGAGCTAGTTAAATTCATAAGAATGGTTAAAAAAACCAAAATACAAAAACCAAAACCCAAACAAAAAACCCAAAACAAACACCAGAGAAATAGTATATTAAAGCCAGGACCACAAATGATCAAGGCAGCAGCAAAAGTTAATGATTTAGCTACATGGGATGCAAACTTGCATTTTCAGTAGTATTTGTAAACAATCTCATTTTCTGAATCTCTCCTCTGTGTGCTTTAACTGCTGTGCTCTATCCAATAAGTCCAGATTTTGTCACCAGCTTCACCAGAAAGCAAAACAACAGATCCCAGTCCTCTCCATGCAAAGCAAGAGCAAAGTTGCCACAGTGGGTCCTGCACCTACAGTCACACACAGGAACAGCAAAACCTCCTTTTAGATATTGCTAGTTCTTTGATTAAAACATTACTAAAGATTTATGCAGGATAGAATTTTAGATCACCTCTAAATGCTGTTTAGTCCCATTCTCATGAAAAGAGGTATGATTAGAGGTGCTCCCATTTCCCTCTCTCCTGTTGCATTTGTTTGCTGAAATATCATTCCTCTTTTAATGATGCTGTCTTAGTCTAAATTTTTGCTCCAAGTACAGTATTTAATAATTAATGAATTAATATCTTTAGAATACAAAGGAAGTTTAATCTTTTTGTTAAGTCACATCATTTTCCTGCTAACAATAAAAATGCTTTGTTATAACTCATATTATTGTGAATGAACATCGCTTCTCTTACATTATTTAATTAATGGTTGAGTTTCCCTCTTTTCCAAAGTAAACTAAAACTAGAAAAATAAAATAAAATGTAATAAATAAATGTAAATAAATGGCTCCTAATGAATCTTTTTTTTTTTTTGTAATAGTCCTTTTCCAGTATCAAAATTATATCTGGTTGTTTGCAAAGGAAATAAGCACTGCATTTACTTTATCAGATTAAATAAGCATGGCAGTTTAGTTTTTTTTGATGTGCAAAATTTGGGTTTAGGAAATTGGGTTATAAGATTTTGAACACTGACAGCTCTTGTTGTTTTCAAGCTTTACCCAATTTGTTTATTTACTGTTACATTTAAGTTTCATGCAACAGACAGAAAAATTTAACTTTAACAGATTTTTCTCACCTAGTGAACATTGAGTCACAGCCTCAGAGTACAAATAAGCATGGAATAAAACAAAAAAAAAACCCACTTTTTTATTTTATTCCCCAGAATGGGAAAAATACAGGCTCAATATGTCTGTGTTCTTCCTAACACAGGAGGCAGGAGATTTTATCTCCCTGATAAAATG
This sequence comes from Pseudopodoces humilis, assembly GCF_049639895.1. Taxonomy (NCBI): domain Eukaryota; kingdom Metazoa; phylum Chordata; class Aves; order Passeriformes; family Paridae; genus Pseudopodoces; species Pseudopodoces humilis. Next base: position 4,012,759 of record NC_142207.1, read on the forward strand.
AACACTGGTGGTGACTGAGGCTTCAGGGAAAGGGACTGACCTCTCAGAAGGTCCCGTTTCATAACACACCATAACATAACAAACATCACTTTTTTAGTTAAACCATTTGATATCTGGGCCAAAACCCCATTCTCCAGGCAGGTCTAGTTTAGTATCCAAATCCCTAAAGAACTCATGGGGATTTTATCCATGTTGAGGAGTCTCAGAGTAAAATCAAGCCTCCTGTGTGTTAAATTTCCACTGGTTCATATATCTCCTGGAATTTGGGTGAGGGTTTGCCAAGAGAGGGAAGAGGTAGCAGGTAGAGGTGTAAGACACCTCTTAGTAAATTATAAGAATAGTTCTAATGAGTTCACCTTAGACATTTTAGTTTTTCCAAATAGCATGAAAGTCAAATTTAAGGAAAACAGGTCATTCTGAAAAAAAAATAATTCAAACTTTTCTGTTTTCATGGCTACAGAGAAGTATTTTACAGAAGGGCTAGCACAAGCACAAGCAGAAAGTGCAAGATTTAACCCTTTATTTATTTTTATTATTTCATCCCTTAGTTCTGGGGTTCTTTTCCTACAAAACTCACCTTTTTTCAAAAAATATAAGGCATGAAAAGGTGCTCTTTAAGGCTGATTTTATGACAGGTGGCATTGATAGATCTAGGATTTATAGAAGAATGGTTTGCATCACCTGCCACAGCAAAAATAACTTATTGTTTGTGACTCCTGCCAAAGAGAGCACCTTTGCGGCCACCCATCACGCCAATGAGATTTGGCAGGTTCGATCAGGCCTTGAGAGCCTTTCACAACAGGGCTCTGTCAAACCCTCCCTTCACTGCCCCACAGTGTCACAGAGCCACCAAATCTCCCTTTTGCTGCCCACGCCGAGGTTGGGCGGTGCCCAGCACCAAGGGGACACGCGCCGCTACCGCTCGCGCCACAGCGCTGTCACATCTCCCCAGACGAAGATGGGTGGCCTTTCCTTGGGGCACAATAAAAAGGTACTGCAAATTTCACTTTGTAGTAACTACAGGCTACAGAAATTGCATTAGCTGCATTAGATGGAGTCATAGAAATATTCAGGAAGGTTAGAGGGATATGGTGGGTGTCACATTTATACTGTGATAAAAAATCACTTTGCTAACTTAGAATGTTTTCTGCTTTGGTAACACCCTATATTAAGGTGCCACTTATAAATAATTTATTATTATTTATTAATGTATAAGCCACTTTATAGGATGGTAGATAACAACTTAAATTCATGTATTAAAGATGCACATGCATGGTTTAATACAATTTACGCCTCACAATATCCTTTGCAACAGATTCTCATCGCATCATCTGTTCAGCATTTATTACTAATGCATTTTATAACACACTTTATAATACGTCATTTGGGGAAGTAGCTGCATTTAGTGATCATTTTCATAAATAAGAATAAAGCATTTATAAGTGGCACCTTAATTTAAAGTGTTACCTTCACATTACCGGGCAGTCACTCACCATTTGTCTCACTTAGCAATTACTCTCAAAATGCACCTCTTAATAAAGGACATGCTGTGTCCTATTTCCTCACATACACTACATCTGATTAAGAGCTTATCAAAGCATTTTTCCTTCATCTTCTCTCAAACCTTTGAAGTTGCCAGCTCAGTCTAAATTTTGTCTTTTGTAAACACCAAAATTTTTATATTGAAATAATAGCTGCCAGGAGATTGAGGATATTGGATGGTTGATTGCCTACCAGGTTGGCCAGCGCTGGCTGCTTGGATTCTTTGTAGAATTCCATTTTCCGAGCAGTAAGAACAATCCAGGAAGTGGACCAATTTTTCCTTACAAAGAAAATTTAAAAAAAAAAATTAAAAAAGGAAAAAAATCTGTGAGGCATTTAAGCAGGAGGTAAAAGATATTTAATTTGTAGACTTGGCTTTTAATTATTTAAACTTAATATATATCAATATGTATGCATGTCAGAAACAAAAATGATCTAAAATCAATATTTCAACAAATTTCCATCAACGCTGATGGAGTACCACCATCCTAATTATACCCAAAATGTAACCTATCAAAGCTTGAAGGGCTTCTTTCTCCTCATTCATACTTTGAAGCCCATTTGTGTTTCTTTTTTGCCATGGTGTCAAATGAAAATGGTGAGATTATTCACACATACTCAGAGTTCACATGTAGAGGACTCCGAAATAACTGGTGCCCTTCTGGTACTTAACACTTAAAATTAAACTGAGAAGGAAAAATGTTGATTTGACTATACAGAGCTCAGTAAAACCCTGTTTTGAAAGGTCCCAAATATTTTTTCCTTTCCCTAAATTATAAGTTTACAGGAGTGCAAGGAATATAAGAACAATATCTGAGGAAGGTTTGAGTAACCATTAAACATCAGGAGTTCACAGTACAGCCCTAGAGAACTGACAAACTGCTGGGGCTGGGGAGAAGTAAAAATACACATGGACATGTGAAAGAATGTCCCCTGATACAGAAAAACATAAAACTCAGAGGAAAATGCTATTACATATGTTACCTATAACAGGTTTCAAACCACTACATAATCATAAATCTATTATGATCAAAAGCTGGTTTCAGATCACCAGCTCTAGTCTGACTTTTGAATTTAGGGGTCAAAACATCTGATATTCACAGAAATACTCATAAACACACTATTGATCTGCTTCATGTGGTAAATACAAGCTGTCTATTGGCAAGCACCACTTCAGACCTTCATTATTTTTCTCTATTTTTTATTTCCATTTAAAAGAGGTCTTGTAAGTGCACAAAGGTGAAAGTGCTCAAGCGTGCTATGTGCAGATTTAAACAAGTTTTCCTGTGATCTGGATAGGCTGGATGAATATGGATTACCAAGGAATTCAGTGATGATATATCTTGGAAAACATCTTAAATCCAGTACCAAATTTATACCAAATGACACCAGTTATGGTTTGAATGGGTTAGCCACAGCTCCTCTGGGCAAGCTGTGCCAGGGCTCACCTGCCTCAAAGGGAAGAATTTCTTTCTAATATCAGATTTAACCCTGCCCTCTGTCAGTTTGAAGCCATTCCCCCTTTTCCTGTCATTCCAAGCCCTCGTCCAAAGTCCCTCTCCAACAATCTTGGATCCCCTTTAGGCTCTGTCACACTCCCATGTTGTACCTTAATTTCTTTCCACCATCTGCTATTTTTGCTTTTAGAAGATATCCTTCCTTCTCCACTACCTGCAAGAAAGAAAAAACAGAAGGTCATAACCATATTATTTATCCAGCTGAATAAAACCACTTAATACATGCATAGAAGTCTTCATCCAGCTTCTCTAGTGTGGGGCATCCTACCACAAATTCTTGGTTTCATCTCCTATTTTTTTCTGATATATCCCATTCTTTTGAATATTTTCAAACACTTAAAGTCAACTACTACACCAAATGAACCACCATAAAAACCTAAAAATTTTTATTTTGCTTCTTTTTTATTATATTTATTTAGAAGAAATTTATGTAAAAGTGAGCAAAAGAGAATTTTAAATACATTGCAGGTAAATTATGTTAAAATATCATTTTGTATTTTGAGTTTCATTGCTAGCTGTGAGGGACACACCACACTGAGGACTCTGTATGGGGCTGTGACACTTGATTGTAGGGTCCCAACACTGTGCTTGAGTTTTGGTCTATTAGAAGCAAGATCTAGGCCTGTTCTTTTTTTTTTTTTCTTTTTCTCATTTCTGTTTGAGCTCCTCCACCTCTCTGAATACTTTTCTGAAGCCAGGCCCCCTTGCAGACCCTTGGCTCTCTGATCAGCTGGAATATCCCATTGTACAGCTGGGATACAGCTGGGGTAGGGTTATTTTTGTCTATGTATATTTATATTAAAAAGCTAAAAACCAAACAAAGCAAGATGACTGTTTTTCCGCCAAACCCAATGACCTTCCATCTCATCAGGTCTCATTAACAAAGGATGTCTCAACCGTGTCAGTAATGGGAAAAAGAAACAAAATTGTGATTAAGAGTGAGTCTGGTTTTGCTTTCAAGCACTACTGAGCCAGTGCCCGACTCAGATATTAGAAACTCTACATGGTCTTTGTAGTAAATTGCATCACAAGGCAATTTCATAACAGTTTCAATAGAATTCTGCTGTCTTCAAAGCCATTAAATAGCAATAAAACTTGCTTTAACAGGCAATATAAGAATTTTTACACCAAACATGTCTGTTATTTTGATTGTACAAAATAGCATTTTAACAGTGTGGTATGTTTCACGATTTCCTCAGATTTTGTCTGTGGTTGATACACAAGTAATGACATTTATACTGTGTGGATATCTGTTTGTACCTATGGAAAGGCCTGTAGGCCCATGGACAGAGATTTAGGTGACATTCTCAAGCGGGTGCATGAGGATCAGAGTGCGTTTCATCTGTAATTTGTACTTATCTCATGTAAATTCCTGTCATGCATATCATTACCACAGAAAACCCAGAGAGAAAGTGTGCAGGGATTATTGTGCAGAGTTATGTCACTATTTATCTAGTGATGGATGGATGAACTAGCAGAGCTAAAATAAGGTTTAATCCCCATCTCCACCTACTTTTTTTTTTTCTTACCCACCTTACTTTACATTTTTGATATTTTCCCTCCCCTTCCAACCCTTCGTTTTTGTAGCATAAAACTTCTGGTGGTTGGTCAGGGCCAGAGACGCCAAGCAACATATGAGAAAAATTATTATTTTTAATATTTCCATCTGGAAACAGAAACTGGGAGGAGCATTGGCTAGCCATTCAAGCTGTTGATTGCTTCTCTGAATCAGACCCAAAATCTTGTGTTTTCAAAGTTTGCCAACAACCTTCCCAAACTGCTATCTTAACCAATCCAGAACTAAAGGAAAATATGACTTTTCAACATCAGGTGTGAATCACCTTTGTTGTCAGTCTTGGGGAGTTAAGAACTGGATGCGCTTCCAGATGAAAATGTTGCTGCTCAGACATATTTTCCTTATAATTGTCTTCAGCTAGGATATCAAATCCACTAACAAATATTTGGTATATAAAATATCCTGACTTAAATGACATAGCTCAAATCCACCATTTGCTGTAAATTAAATGGCTCAAAACTGAACAGTAAAAAACTACAAGAGCTGCAGTTAATATGAGCCCTCAGTGCTAAGAAAACTCCTTTCACATATATTGCTTTAATTGAATTAGTACAGGTGCTGTCCTTAAATAAAATTAGCATGGCCTCCTCTAATTGACAATGTGCACAGTTTTCTCTGTAATTAATATAAAGGGATGCAGTGGTTTAGCAAGGGCATGCATGGAATTATGAAAAAGCTAAAAAAACTACCACAAAGTCAAATAAAAATATATCTGGGATGACCCAAATATTTTTATAATTTCTGTTTGGGGTGTTGCATTCCCCTTATTTAACATCTGTTAATATCCCCTTTTCTATGCTACTTTTTTCCCAAGAAAAGACTTCTAGGACATCTCAGGTTCAGCTTGCAATACTTCTGTAAATGGATGATATTGGATTGAAAAGAATTCCAGATATATCCAAATGATAATTCTGTTTCTGTCTCAATAAATATCATCATCTGTTGTTAAGCTGCTGCCCTCCGTGCACCTCCTCAGCATGTGTAAGGTTGAGAAAATGACCTAAAATGCCCTGAAGAATTAGCATAGAAATAGGAAAATGGAATTATTTTGTGGAGTTTGTGTTGATTTGTTGAAGTTGTTTTTAGAAGAATAGTAAAAATGAGAGTACGCAGTGTAAATATTTGAGTTTCTAAATAAGAATTTTAAAAAAAAGACTCTCATTGTCATGAGCTAATATTGTTAGAAACTATAAGGAAACATAATTATCACTGTGTCACATACAGGTTTTATAATTTTCTTGAGTAGAATTCAAACCCTCTGAATGTACCTAATCCTGAAAAGTTTATGTAAGTAACAGTATTGCTGATACCAACCTTTCTTTATGAATCTGTATTTGCATATTCGTTTTATTTTAGCAGAAAACCATCTGCCAAGAAATTATTGTTTTTAATTTCACTATAATATTTCTTATACAAATTAATGTTAATATTAAAGACACCTCATTATGGGCAAAGAGGGGACAAAGCCTTTATAGCATTCCTTTATACTAAATATTAACACAGATGAAACCTCAGTCAAGTACTACAGAATTAACAGCAAAGTCAAACCATATAAATGACTCTGTACCTTCCAAAATTATCCTTTTTGTTGATTAATCAAAGTCCCTCACATGCCTTAACGTCTTGAGGCATCCAAATCCTCACGTATTCATTCTTTAGTGAGGCAAGAGCAACATTTACATTATAAACCTTTAAAATGACCAGAGTGATTTATCAGTTCTACAGAGCAATTCCTTACCGTGGGGTCCTGGCTACTGATGATGTCTGCAAACGTCAAGTTGTGCTGGGAAAGATTTCTTCTGTGACGATTTATCTGAAAAAGGAGAAGAAATTTTTACATTCAGAGAGGATTCAAATACATGCAGGTAAAGATGGGCCAGCAGATTTGATTACAGGGCACACACAGCATGCACTGGGTGGAGGTTTGGGGTTTCTTCCTGGTGTTCCTCTGAGCCCTGGGTATTTAAAATGTACAGCTGATTTACTCTGGTATAAAACTGGTATAAATGTGTTTCTTTGTGATGTCACATCGGCAAATTTACCTAAAAAAAAATAATCACCTGATAATAATAACTTAAATTATGTTGGTTTTTTTTTTTTCCCATTAGGAATCTCAAAATTGGTTTAACTGATTAGGTACTCTTAAACCTATTTTAGAGAAATAAGAAAGATGCTGATTAAAACCTCAAGGCCACAAAAAGCAAGTGAATGAAGAAACCAGAAAACAATTGAGCACAAGCACACCAAAACCCAGCAAGTTTAAACTGCTTTAAAGGCTGTTTCTGAAATCTTCATGACTGAAAGGTTACAGCAATACTGGACTGTGACACAACAATTGCTCCCAAATACTGGGTCCCTGATTTCCTCCAATTCTCCCTTTTCTTTGAGGAAGATAATGGAATCAACTGTGACTTAATTCTGAAAAATTATTGCTTTATACCAGAAACTATTAAAATGAAATAAAAGTTACTTCACAAATCAAACATTTGGCAGAGCTCAATAACATTTTACTTCCTCCAAAGTCTGCATCAAGGAGCAGATCACTCAAAAGTGTGTGCAAGTGTGTGTTTGTGTGTATATATATAAATAAAACTTTTACTGTTTAAATTCAATATCAGTTAAAAACAAAATAATTATGAGCTGAGGTCCTGTAAAATTCAGTGGTTATTTCCACTTTTAGCTGAAGCTACAAAGCAAACAACAAAATACAGTTTCAACTAGGTTCCACTGTATTCATCATAATGCATTCTCTTTTCCCCTATTAAAAGAGAGTTAACCAAAAATCATAATGTATTCTGTTTATATTCAAGTGTCTGAATATAGAAAATGTTCTTAATTAATCCAGAGGGCCACGCTCAAAACACAGTTAAACATATTATGATCCCATATATTTTCTCCACACATTGCTTTCATGTTTATTTGTAAGCACTAAGGTTTTTAAGCCTTGAAATCTATATCCTAGATATTGCTCCACTCTCCTAGTCAGAGCTAATGAGCTTAATGAATTACCAGTTCTAAATTTAATACAAACATTTCAAAGAAAGAGATAAAACATTCTTCACAATTCAAAAGTTTCTGTGACCTATTTATGAAGAATATCACTTAACAATTTCATTAAGGGTGAGTAACAGCTGGTGACATGGCTGTGTCCTAAAGTGTTTTTCTCTCTTAATATTCTGCATCTTAAGCAATCGAGCTTTCATAAGAAATACTTTAGTTAGTGGCAGTCCCTCCTTTGGGGAGAAAAAAAATGTCAGACCACATTTTCTGTATTTTGCAATCTTGTTTTCAGGAGTGTCATGTTCCTGTTTTATTAGCATGTAGGGTAAACAAGAATGATTTGCTGATGCTATTGAGAGAACTTCTAAGATTACAGTCCTTCTATTTAGATTTTGGATAGAGCTTAATATTAATGCAGGCAGAGACATGTATATAAATTCAAAATAAATTAATTCAATTTATCTTTTTCTTTATCTTTACTGTTAGACAACTCTGAAGGTTCTATAGTGCCTGAGACATATAGCTAAACTATTCAGGTCTAGATCACAGGAACTCTTTCTTACCCAGATCCCCCACATCCTAATTATTCCTTAACATACAGCAGAGCGCAATGACTCCTCAAATATATTCTTCACTCATCCAAATTAAATAACAAGGCACACCACCACTGCACAGCGCCTGCTTGAACATTCAGCTGCTCTCTCCAGGATCCCCACGTGGCTGCTGGGGGCCCTGTGTGCAGCTTTGTGAAGTGTGGAGCACCGAGCAGAGCTCTCGGCCGCCCTTTGGTTCAGCCATCAGAGCATTAGCAAAAGAAATGTTCATGTTTTTATACTTGCTAAAAAGGAATTTATCCGGAGCCCTAAACCCATCCACAATAGAACGAAGAAATGAGTAAAAAGTCCTATTTCTGTAGGACTAGCAAATTATTGGGGTAGTGGAATTAAAAGATACTATTCAAGATCTCCAGGAAATGTGGAATGATTGAGGAAAATTAAATTCCAAGTGTGGATGATACTATGTCCTTTAAGAAACCTCTTTGTGTATACAAAGAAGAAATGTTAGGGAAAACTGCATGCAGGCAAGGGAAAGAATAAACCTCTTACATAATTATTTAATTGATACTTTTGCTAAAAAGGTGTTCCTTTTTAGTAGCCCACCAACGTGCTAATCTCATGCAAAGAAAATCCTGAAGTTCCAAAGTCTGAACCTATTTACAGAAATAAAAATCCACAATTATGGAAGCCAAGATCCAGCTCTTCTGGAAAAACACCCCAAATATTTGGCTCACAAATGGAATTAATGGAAACATCAATAAAGTTCTTATTGATTTCTACCAGCTTTTTGGTTTACAAATAGAACTTTAAAGGAAATTATTTAAAACAACTTGGAAAAAAAAAAACAAAACAGAAGCATCAGAGGAAATATATTCTTTGAAACGGATTTGATAAATTTGCAGCAGGGCTGATAGAAATTTGGTCTTAAATATATTTTGGAAATACCATTGAATGAGTCAGTTACATCACTCCCCTTAAGATAAATCCATTTGATAGTTAAAATGTTCTCAGCAGAACCTGGGTGGCAGCAGTCAAGATAACCATGTTTCAATATACTCCCAATTTTCAATGAAGTACCAAAATATTCAAAGAGAGGTGTAGGCTCTCTTATTTTCATCCTTCATTCAGATTTTAATAGATAGACCATAAAGGGTTGAGGTTTTTTTTTTCCTCCATAGCTCCATTTGATTACCCTAATGAGCTCAAGAAAAACCTAAATAATATCTGTCACAAGTCCTCTACCTCACCTCCCAGGGTACGATGAAAGGCAGAGATTTACAGGAGAAGTTCGTGAGATCCCTTTTTGGGAAAGGCAGCTTATCAGCAGTTTTCTGATTTGATGAACATTCTTCAGTCAGCAACAATGTCACCTGCAGCACTAAAAATCCACTCTGCGAGCGCTTGCAAGTCTGTGGGCAAGTCTGGTTTTGTTAAATTCAGCCTGAGCAGCCCCCCCTTCCCTTAGCTAAAGGGGATCCATCTCCTACCAGAGTTATTTCAGCATCTAAGCACTAATCCGTCATCATCCTCCCCACAAAAGCAAAGCCTTCATTCCATGTGCCTGGTACCCCGGTGTGAAGGGACAACCATCTGACAACTGCTGTTTTAACAGGGAGGTAAAACACAGGAACCTGATGTTTCATTTAATTTCTCTCTGTGTTTCCCATTTGTTCTTTAAATTCTCCCTCTTTTTCCAGGGATTCATCACGGCTAAGTCAGCACTACTCTTTTCACACGGTGTGGAATTGATTTAAAAAGAAACTTGGAGGATACATTTGTTTTTTATTTCTCATTACAGGCATATTTCTAACCTAATTCATCTCGTCAATGAGAAGCAGCAGACTTCTTTTTGATTTCAACCAAACCTAACAAAACCAACCAGCATTACTCAAAATGCTGCTCCAGTGCAAAGTACAGACAATTAATTATTTCCTGAAATGTCATTCTGAATTCACTTGTATCCCTAAGTAATTAAGATAATTGTATGACCTTTCTAGGTGGCTTTCAAGATTGTCAAGTAAGTTATTCACCACAGATTATTTATCCACAAACACCACCTACAAGTAGCCTGGGAAAACCATGGTTTTCTCAAACAAGCAGCACCTGGTCCTACAGAGCTCTCCTTTGGATGGGAAACCCCAAACTGGCATCTACCTGCTGTTTTCTCCATCATTCACAGCATTGCTCTGCCAAGGAGAAGGTTCTCATGGAGGGTTTGATAGATTTGTACCAAAACCCTTTCATGCTGTTCATGGTTTGACCTTTCTTCTTAGGGCTCTGATTATTGTTTTGCTTTATCCTGCCGACACTGCAATCATCTATGTGGAGATTCCTTTATAAATAACCAAAGAAAGAGGGAAATCCCCTGCTGTGGAGCCCCTACCACTGCCTGATGCTCCACTCTGGACCCAATCCAGCAAAGCACTCTGCAGTGGCCTTAAGTGTTTTTCTGGATGGGGGCCAGAACACTCCATTCTTTAGAGGATCGAACTTACTGGTGGCAGCTTGAATGTTTTGTAATAAAAGTACAAACTAGTCACATAAACTTTTGTGGAAACCATGCCCTCCACAGAGAAGGAGGGGTGACACCTGATTTAGTGATGTCTGTGGTCATTTGGTTCCCAGTCACTCCCAAACTGCAGTGACAGCTCATAATCGCTTAGATAAAGAAACTTAACAAAACTGTATTGTAGCATTTCTTAATGGCCACATCCCTTGAAAGACACCCATGCAATGGCAATGGCAGGGACAATCCTGTAACATTTCACTCACTGCCATGCTCAAAGTGATTTGTTTTCAAGACCCTGTCTTGGGCAGTACGGCAAGTCCATCGTTATCTACAGAAATTATTTGGAAACAGCTGAGCTATGGTGTGATTTCATGTCAGCTGTGAAAGGCACTGAGAAAATCCCACAGGTCTCTCCACTCAGAGGTGCCCCTTTGTCATCTTCAGGGGCATCTCATGACATGAAAATTGGGAGAGCCTTCAAAGTGATAGAGGGTAGGGTTAGATTATAGGCCAGGAGGAAATCCTTCCCTCACCCGAGAGTGGTGAGGGCCTGGCACAGGGTGCCCAGAGAAGCTGTCCCAATCTCTGGAAGTGTCCAAGACCAGGTTGGACAGGGCTTGGAGCAACCTGAGATAGTAGAAGGTGTCCCTGTCCATGTCAGGAAGTGGCACTGGATGGCATACAAGGTACCTTCCAAGCCATACACTATTGCATGACTCGATTCAATTCTATTCATTTAAGACATGAATAGAGAAGGAATTCTTGTCCATTATCAAGGAATAAAGGGTGTCAAGAAACAGCATGAGCTCTCCCATTCCTCCCCCACACATACGATGCTCTCAGTGCATTCAAGCTGTGCCATCACCCAGCAGAAGACCTCTTTCAGCCCTGGGGAAAGCTGCATGTCCCAGTAGTGCATGTCCCTGCCCACAGTCACTGGCACACCTGCCTTGCTCTGGAGCCCTCCTACCACCACCCTCCAGAGCATTACATTAGAACCACATGGTTCATGTTTTCTTTTTCCCCTTCCTTGTCTCAAAGAGGTTTCTTCAGGAAAAAGGTAATGAGACTAAAGGCAATATGACATGACATTCGTAACATCTCTGCCTTTTTGCTAAGGCTTGCAGGAGAAAGAGGCACAAAGTACAGTTCCACTGCTGCCCCCACCAGCCCACATTTGCTCCTCACCCTCCATCCCCAGGCTCCCAAAAACTCATTACCACGCAGGTGACCGAACGCTTTGCTCAGGGATAGGAACTTGCATGGATGGAGCTTTTGTGCGCTGGCTACAGACCAGATAATCTCTCCATGCATCATTTAATAAGAAAACCACTTCACAGTCCTCACAGGCCTGTGTTACATATGACATACTCTCAGCAGAATCTGCAGCCTGAGATCAGCGGGGGGAAGAGAAAAAGCAGCAGGCAGGATTGTGTTGCCTTCGCCCTGCGTGCCTCCCTTTGAGCGCACTGCTCTCTACACTCAGCTCGCATCTCCAGAGCCTCTGAAAATAATGATAATGGTTTTGCTTCCCTTGACCTCTTGCTCCCTTATAAATCAGAATCCTATAGACCTTTCCCACAGTGTGAGGGCCCTCCTTTATATCCGAGCCTGTGAAGGTGGGTATTTTTTATCAAGGCAATATAACCACATGGGCGTGCTGCTCCCTGCCTTCAAGACTTGCTGCAGACGAGCACCATGGTGCCTCTGCTGGGGGAGTATCCCCATTTGTCTTCATTCATGAAAGAAGAGCAAAATAATTACTCAGATCCTAGTTTAAATTTCAGCCCAGTGTTAAGATGACCTCATTCTCTGTGATCAGAGAATCATTAATCATGAGTTTGATTAAAAAGCAGAGCCTGTTTGAAACTATGTTGCCTTCTTTCCCCAAATTATTGGAGGGGTAATCTAAATTTGGGATATCTGTTTGGGCTAATATTTTAACTCCAAAAATTAGCCTTCACTGTTACTTTTCTCCATTAATGGCTTGCTGTTTCCCAGGAGCAGATTTTTCCCTAGAGTGGGAGCCCTTTTGTTTCCTCTCTAGTCACTCAAATGGCCTTTGAAATTTGTCCAATTGATCCTTGCTTTGAGGGAGTCCCAGCTGATGTAGTTGGCTTCATTTTTAGCATTTTCAGGAGTAGGAGAAGTGCCAAAAGCCTATGTAGAAGAAGAGACAGCTACAAAAGGTTCTTACCACCCATATGTGTTCAAGAAATCCTAGGGCTGCTCTAAATTTGACTGTGGGTCACTCGGATTTGTGTACCTGGGGATCCAACACTCACAAAGGAACCAACAGCTGTGCTGCCTCTAATCCGCAGGATTTCCAACTGGAAATCAAACTGGAACCTGGTCTCTAAGCTTCAATATGCTTTAATTGCATTAAATACAATCCTCATTGATTCCAGGAAATAACATTAAAAGTGGGACTTTTGGTATATTTCTACTTGCTTTTTCTTGTTGTAATATGCAACAAAATGCAGCAATGTACACACTGTGACAGCATTTATCCAGCTATACATAAAAAGGTATATTATGAAATCTAATGTATTGATAAGTTTCCCATTCTGATCTTCCTACTCATCATGTAGTCGTTACTTTTGGTTCACTGTGATATTTGAATATATTTACCTAAACTGCTGCAGATAATTTGGTAAAATTACAGATGAGTAGTGCAGCAATGGTAGAGGAAATATGGAGTAAAACAGCAGGAATAAAAATGCAATAACTATCAGAGCTTCACTGTTCTTTGCCTCCAACATTTATGTCTGCAAAACTGCTCTTTGATGTTTATGGCTATGAAAGGTAAAATTCAAAGTTAATACAGATATAGAGTAGTGATAGATTATCTTTTCATGTCCCCTTTGGATCTTAGAAAAATAAAGACAATAAATGTGAGAACTCGGCTGTGACAGCAAACTGTGTCAGCAACTCTGACCTGAAATTGCACCCCAGAACTATAGTCTCATGGTAAAAGGAAAGCAAAAAAAACATCATTAAAACTTCCTAAGTAAATGTGCAAAAACATCTACAAGAATTGCCTTTACAAAATCACATTCAGCATATACACTACAATCAAAATGCTCTCAAAAGCTCTCTCCTGAAAGGACTGTCTTTCAGAAAAGCATAATTAACATTGATGTCACACTCCTGCAAGTCATCCGTTGCTGTTTGCCATATAAATACCCTTGTAGAAAATAATATTAATACTCCTAGACAAATGCTCAGTCCTCTCTAGCGTACCCCACACTAGCACATCTCTTTATCCTGCCTACCTAATTCCTTCTTTCAGATTTAAACAAGCCAAAAACTCACCTTATGCTACTGCAGCAGCAATTTTTATTTTTGAAGGTTAATCCAACTCAGCAGGATTTAGGGATGGCACTTTTGCTTGGTCGTAGGCATGTTGGCTCAGGCCAGACAGCTGTTTGGACATTCTCCACTGGGAATCTTGCCCTCAACACCCACAGTTGATGCACATACATGGTCTACTGGCTGCCTACTTCCATGCCCATCTGTTCAGATGGCATGGTGCCCACTCACAAGTTCGCTGGATCCTTGCCCTTAGTGTGTAGATGCCAGGCAATGATGGGCTTAGATGGGCAGCCTGCAAAATACTGAAAGTGATCATTTTTTTCCTGTAGGAAGTCCTTCCTCTGCAATAGCACTGAAGCATGGGCACCACATGCTACCCTACACTTAATAACACCTGTGGACATATATGTGCCAGCAATGGAAAGGGAAGGGGGGGGGAATGTACTCAGGGGGGAAATACAGACTGGAATGGTACAAAAAAATTGCAAGGATTCCTGTGTAAGAATATATTCTCCATTGCCCATGGCAGTGGAGGGACATCCAGGTTACTGGGAACAAAGTGTCTGAGGCATCAGAGCAGCACAGCCACGGCCACGCTGGCCAGAGCACCACCTGGCTTACCCTGATCCCCACTTCTGACACCCTGATCCCCACTTCTGACACCCTGATCCCCACTTCTGACACCCTGATCCCCACTTCTGACACCCAACTTCCCTCAAAACTACCCAGGGTACTGCACGCCACTCTGTAGCCAAAATGTACAAAAATCAAAACCAAATTGCACCAAAACCAGTGTGAACTAAACCCAGACCTGTCTAAACATCAATGCACATTCCATATGCACCATACAGCACAAAATATTCCATGGCACCAGTAAAGACAGATAGGAAATAAGTCATTTTAACAAAGGTCCATTTTAACTTGTGTCATTGACCTTTGAAATAGTAACTGAGAAAACTCTACTTGGTAACAAGAGATTATTTCAGATAATTTAGTAGATAAGAAAAGTTGTTTGGTTTTTTTTTTTCTTCCAAGTCTAAAAATCAACCTTATTGCAGCTATATTAGAACAGAGAAGCAGTTTAAGATGAAAATATTGTTTTCTTCCCTAGTTCAATTAACAGTAAAAAAACATACAGCAATAATTTTATTGCTTGAAATAAGCTACTTAAAAAATTAATACTTTGTTAACTATGCTAAAAATATGTACTTTATTTACATTTTTATTGAAATTACTTGAAATTTGTGCGTATAAATCCCAAGGTATTTCCACAGACCAGCCATTCTTTAGTTGTTCCTCATACATTGTGTGGGAGTAATTAGAAAAGTCACAGAGATTCTGCTCTTTGATTAGATGACCTAAACTTTTAGTAGAAGTAGGGAAGGGGAAATCAAAGTGTGCTCAAGCAGAAAGTATTTCCAGTGTTGTCTTTCCAGAATCCTCCTTCCTACCGGCACTGTGGTGAACAAACTATCAGTCTTACAAACACAGGTGGAAAATTAAGAAACTGAGTTGCAAATGCCCATGAAACATATTGATTAAATTATTCCAACAAGTGCTTTTTTTCTCTTTCTTTCTTCCCTTTCCCCTCGCTGAGTGCACCCCAACAATGCTGCAATAATTTTGGGAGCGTGAGAGCAGGCTGGAAAGAGAGATAAAACTACAAGGCTGGATCTGCAGTCTGGCTTGGGGCTCTCATCGAGTCAGCAGTGAAAACCTGTGCTTGAAGGCACATTTAAGCTGTGTCTAACTTAGTGTTTACTCTGGGGTGACTGGATTTGAGCTCGCTGTCCCTACCCCAGAGAATTGTTTGCTGTGCGGAGACATCAGTCTTGTCTTTGAGCATGCTCCGCCGAGTCACTCATGTGTGGCTGCTTGATCTGTTTGGGTCTGGACATATTGTCAAATCCTTGTGTCCAAGTTCCACGGGAGCAGTGCCGAAAAAGTCCTGGCTCCAGAATGAAATTAGATTTATACAGAACGCAAGCCAAAATAGTCACTATGGAACATCCGGTGACAAAAATCAAAGAGTCGGAATGAAAAGTGGTTTGCTCTGACTCTCCAGCTTAGTTCAACTTCTTTAATCTGAAGGTAAAAGGAACCACTAAGATCACCTCCTTTCCAGCTTTTAGGCTGTTGATTCCAGTCAAAGCAGAGGTGAAATACTGGCTTTTAAAATGGAAAGTCCTTTGTTTTCCCCAGTGCAGAAATTTTCACAAAGAACCTTTTTGTGTGATTGAAAGGAGTATCTTCTAACACAGGTCACAGCTGACAACCCCATAGCTAAATCTTATTAAAAACTGCTCAGAGACCAAAATTAGAGACTGTAATACAGAACCACTTGGATACCTGTCAGATTGATAATATCTAGATGACCATCTAACTTGCCACCTGCTCTCCCTTCCCTTTGCACTAATAACCCGAATAAGCTTGTGAATACTTTTTCCCCAGTCCTGTTGGCTCATATTAGTCTTTCATAACATCAAGACCTGTAATCTCTTAAAAAAGTCAGTTTTGCTTATTAACATTGTTCAGAGGACCAAATTACAGATGCAGCACAAGAAAGAATGAAGCAAAGTTTTCAAACAGATTTTCCCAGGTGCTATTATAAACACTGATATGAAAGAAAGAGTAATCAAGATAATAACTGATCTACTTCAAGTAGCTTTTTAAGCAAATGGGTAATTTTGCAAAGGTCAATTAGCAGGACGACTCCTTCCTATTAGACTTGACACCATGATATTCAGCTAGGAAAAGAATGAAAATATTTAAAAGCCTAACTTTTTTCCCCCTCTTCCTTGGAGATTTCTCAGTTTTATATTTAATCACAACCTTGCAGCAAGCCAGGTAGGACAGCAGAGATTGCTAGTGCTGCTACCCAGCTCAGGGATTCTCCACTTACAATTTGCCTTCATTTCACACAAAATTAATATCCTAGCATTTTTACCACAACCTGCTGACACAGTAAAACTATGATGATGTAAAGGTTAGGGCTTGGTTGGAGGTTTTTCAAATACCAAAGTTAGTTCTTCAAATTGATATTAGGCTTCAGGATCCTTGATAAGATTCTTTGTCATACACATTCCAAAAAAAATAAAATTTTAAAAAAATAAATGAAATTAAAAAAAAGGGGGAAAAAAGAACAATCTATTTGTGTCTTGGCAAAATTAGAACTACAATTGCAAAATGTTATTCTTCATGTTGCTTAAGTGCTATTTCATTATTTGCCCTTCAGAGACACAGAAGCATTTAAAAAAATCTAGTCCACAAGTTGGGCCAGTCCTGAAGAGAACATTTGGAACAGGGAATATTCCTGATCCAAGCACACTGGGCCTCCTGGTATTACTCCTGTGGCATCACACTGACAGCAAACCACATCATGCTAACACAGCAGATAAAGAAAGGAAGAAATGGAATTATCCTGTTTGACACTTCCAAAGCGTCCAGACAGACTGGAAATTGCCCCTGATTTGATTTTCCTAATTCTGTTCTGATAGAAAAAAGTTACCTATTTTTCAAAACATTAAAAAAAAATACTCTCAGCAATACAAAGATTATCCACTGCCATCCAAGATGTGGGCAGTGTATAAAGGCAGCACTTACTCCAGAGAAGAAGTTTCTTTTTAATATTTTTTTTAATTTAAAATTTTTATTAGAAACCCCAAAATTATATATCTAGATAATTAAAAAAAATCTAAACAATAATCCAGCAACTCAAGAAAACAAATGAACAAAACATTGTTAGAAGCTTTGGTGGCACATGAAAACAGGACTTTAATTGCATATTTTAGTGCATATATCATGTTGTACATACATATATACCACACTCAGCAAAGTCACAAATATACATTGTATAATGCAGGAAAAAATGTTTTAGTTTATCACTTTTCTGTTTGGTTTCTTCCTCTTCCACCCCCAGCTCAGCAAAGTCTTTCAAACAGCACCTGCCACTGGATCACTTTGCTTCTCCACACCATGACATGGATGAGGAATTAAGATGGCACCATTTCTGAAAATGTTTATATAAATATTTTATCCAAACTATGCTGGACTTAGCATATGCTAGATATTTCTCTCTGATATCTCCCTGGAAGGGACACATTTCTTGGTTGAAGGCATGAAAACATGATGCATTTACCAATTCTCTTGGTAGTTTCCCACTAGTCTTTTGCAAAATGTGCTGTAATTCTCATTTTATTTTGGGGGGGTTCCAAATTCCTGACATTTCATCTTGTATACCCATTTCCCACCACATTAAAGAACTCTGGTGCCCAGTGTTGTCCCATAATGTAGGGAAGAGGGAAATAGTTTGCCTTTCAATTTCTTTCAATAATATAAACATGCTGAGGTCTGTAGGTTCCTCATTGTCAAGACAATTTTCCTAACCCTTTTTTTTTTCTCTTGTTTATTTTTTGTTTTTGTTTTAGCCTCTTCCTTGCATAATCTTCATTATTTTAGATTCACTATTCTGACTTTCTACTCATCAGTGCCACTAACAAACATGAACCTTTGCCACATCCCTACTTCATTACCACTCACAATGGTCAGCTCAAACTCCTTGACCCCAAAACACCCACAAAAGCTACATTTTATAACAAAATCCCAGAGCACAGTTCCTAACTCTGGATGTTTCCCATATATACATACATTTGGATAAATTAAAATGCACTTTCAGCCATTAAGCTATCCAGATCACTCTCCACAAGTGCCTTTACCCAGACCTATTTGCCAGCCCATCAATCTTTGCTTTATTTTCAAATGTTATTAGAACTGTTCTATGTACTTCTGTATCATGGATAAAAAGAGTGATTAGTGTCAAGCTTAATACTAGTCCCTGGAGAACAACTCTAAAAAATCACCCAGTTGATGATGATTCCCCAGGGACTACTTTCCAAAACGTGTAAATTAATCAGTTCTTAATCCATTTAATGTGTGCTTCACTGATACAGCATATAACTAATATTTAATCAGAATGTCACGTACTATTAAGTTGAGTGCTTTAAAAACTTTCACTACACTTCACAAGTATGGATCCTTTTCCAACCAGACTTACATCAAAAAATAATCCATTTAGTTGCATTTTTTAAAATTTATTGTTTGTTCAGTTATGATGATTGACATCAATGATATTCCTATTTTTTTCATTGAGCCCTGGAACCCTTTTCCATTAATTGACCCAATACTCTTATAGGATGATTTGAGTATAAAATTTCCCAAGTCATGCCATTTTGCCTTTCTGAATACTGGCATAATGACTGTCTCTTTTTAAAATTTTGTAATTTCTGTGACAACCAAATATTTATAATTTAAATGAACAGGCATGGACCAACTCAGAAGACTCTGTAAGGTTCTAGTAAGACAATTATTTCAGTTTCCTAAAATTTTGCCAGATATTGCTAATTTCTTCCGAAATTAACTTTCAATATTGTCCTTGACTTCTAGTCATTTATAGCATAGAAAGTTCATCATCAGTTTCTCATAATCAAGCCATGTGATTATAGGAAAACACAAAACAAACCACAAACACAAAACCCCACAAATATTTATTCATTATTCTGTTTTTTTCTGCATCGCTGCTATAAGCCTCATCATCTTAGCAGTGAGCCTGTAACAGCACAGAATTAAGCTCTTAAAAATAGAAATAAAGCAAGTTTATTGACATTATTCCTGTGCACAGAGCTCCTATGTAAGAGTTTAGAACTTAAAGAATTTGGAAATCTTCAGGACACAGGGAGTACATCTGTTTTGTCCATCACTGCAGGGCTTGCAGGATTCCCCTCAGGGTGCAATACCTGGGGTGGAGCTGGTTGTAGGGAAGGTTTTATAAATTATTTATATAAATAAATATATACATATCTATTTTTATATATAAATTTATAAATTATAAAATACACATTTTATCATTTAGCTGCTTTTCACTGTGTAAAGGACCTGTCTTTGCCTGTAACAAATGCCATTACAAAAACCAGTCAATTAGCCAATATAGCCCAGTTTGTCACTGCCTGGATTCAGTAACTGCAGATTTATAAACTGCTGTTTGCACAGTACACCTTATAGATAGAACAAAACTATCTGGACTCTTCCACGTGCTAAAATAATGATTTTGTAGTACCCTGCATTTTCTACAATCACCTCTACCCGTGAAGAAAGTTGCCAAATGAAAAATGGGATATTTTCCCTCATTTATACAGGTGCACATACAACCAGGAAGGCAGAGGCAGGCTGGTGTACTGTCAAGCTGATTTTTTAAACACCTTGCAGGTTTAAGCATGTGTGTGTGTTACAGTGGAGCACAAGGGAAGATAAATCCACCTAAATTATAATTCCTTCAATAACTTATTACACATTGCCATAGAAACGAATTCACAAAGTATTTTCCATGTGGCTCTAAAAGTATCAAAATTCATCTTAAAACGTTCTACTGTCAGTATACAAAGGGCCATTCGCTTCCCAGCTCAAATATCCAAAACACTGCAAATGGAGTCTGACTTAAATAAATCCTACTCCAGATTTGAAGATCATCAGATCCATTACACAAAGCCATTCAGGCACAGATAGGGTGGTGGCTGCAAATGTTCAGCTAAATTAGCATAAAGGCACATGTATCTCTAATAGGTTAATAAGTACAACCAGTGGGAAGTGAAAGTGGTTGTTTGAGTGTAGACTACTGTGAGAGTTCATCACTTTTGGGGGGAATGTACACAGAAAAGTGTGACAGTGATTTTTCTTCCCCCTCCTAAACACCATTATTTTAATAATTATTGACAGATGAGGAGGTAGTCAAACGGCGTAGATGGAATTTTCGTGAAGTGGTTTGGATCTGCTTTGCAAGTGATGTTTTTGCAAGCCTAACACCCCCTGTTTTGTAGGTCACACGGATATCTACAGACTGTGCAGATACTGAAGGCGCTTGTCCTTCAGCCTTCTGCCTCACCACATGATTGAGCATCCATATACCTTACAACCATACACCCTGTCGAGTGTTATTCTCTTACATATCACAATTTACCTCCCTTCCTCCACTCAAACATGCAACCAAGCTGAGCAACAAGCTGCTTCAGCTGCCATGTCATTTCAGTTTTTACACATCTTCTCTTTTTATGTGTGCTCTACATCTCCGTGATGTCTCATCTCCCCGTTCCACTGCCATAGGCTACGAGTCAGGAACAAAGCTCAGGCTCAATGTCAAACAGAGTGAAAGTGGGAAAATATCATAGAAGGGAAAATTAATGGGCACAAACGCAGCTCTGAAACTTTCATCCGTGTGGGCTTTGCAACTTCCCATCATTTCTTAGCAAAATACGAAGGAGAAGGGATTAATAGTATTTCTACAGAAAATGCCTCAAAAAGGTATTTAGCTAAGGAAAATCCAAGTCCAAAATTTCGAAGTGGAAGACTTATGCTTGCATATTAAAAAGTAAATAATCTTGTAAATGTGCGATCAGGCCCTTTAATTTGAAAAATTAATTTATTTCCACTCTCCACCATTTTCCTGGGGTCCCTCTTTCCTTTCCTGACCACCATGGTTTCCCGAGGTTCATGTTTCCAAAAATGCCTCTGCAATAAATAGTCCCAAGTGTGACAGACCCTGAGGCTGGAATCAGGGCTCCTCTGCATGAACTGAGGTCTTTCTCTCATTTCAAACAGGGAAATTTCAAGGTGAAAAACACACAAAATCTCTCAACAGGTTCGCTAGTCACGTCTTTAAAACAAAAATGTTGCCTTTCAACTTTTCTCACTGATTTTTTATTTATTTTTTTTTTAGTAATAAACATTTTAGGTTTCAGGAAAATTATGTTTGCTACCCACATCATAAAAATCAAAATTAACCACACAAGCCCCAAAACCAAGTACTTTAAAAATGGTTGATCCTACCCACAGGGACATGGCTGGCAAAGTCCACTGTATGGAATCAAGGTCTTGGATATCATTAGACATTTAACAACTGTGAAATCTAATTCATGGTCTAAGACTTTTTTAAAAAACAGAGATTGCACTTTTCTGCAAAATGTGGAAGTCCAAGGGCACAACGATGCAAAGGAAAAACAGGATGATACAGTTTAATTCTTAAATTGTAGAATTATTTTGCTCTAGAAAACATAATATTGTTTAGAAATCTGTATCTCTCGTCCACAAGTGAGTTAATTTTTAAAAAATGACACTCTTCTTTTTGTCAGTCACCAAAATCAAACAGAAACATAAATGCTAGTATGTCGAATATGAACACTGGTATTTTTTTAGATGCACGTACTTGATTTATCAGCTAAATTATTAATTCAAGAGGTAACACCATACTTCATGTAACCCCATTTCGTATTGTGTGCAAACCTTACCTGAATATATTATGTGCAAGCTTAATAAACCTTTTCACTTTTCAATTTCAGCCCTTCATCTTTTCACTGCTTGAAACGTATAATTTATTTTTTGTACTAACATGCTACAACTGAGCTTACTGCAAACTGTATACACACTTTTTAATATCTTTCAGATGAGAAAACTAGAGTCAAAAAATAAAATGTCTTTTTTTTTTGGGTGGGGGGGTGAATTCATTCATGATGCATTTTCAGTCTGTTTATTAAGTAATCATATCTGGGTACAAGTGTCAACACAATTTACGTTTTGAATAATGTGAAGCAGATAACCTCAATTAACAAGTAATTAGAGTCATTTTCCTATTAAGCAGTTTCCCTAATTGTTTTTGAAACCTGGAACTAAAATTGTAATAAATAATAAGCGGCCAAAACATGTCCCTGCATTAGTTTAATCCAGGCTTTTCCAGTGGAGACTGGACAAAAAAAAAAAGCAGCAGAAATAAGGGCTGATTCCTCATGAGATATTGAGAGAAGAGGGAAATATTTTGTAGCTGTGGAATCTTCATAGTGTACTCTTCTGTTGTTTTTTGGGTATTTTTTAGTTGATATTATTCCCTTTCCTTCTCTCTTTTCATCCTCGTGATTTCATACATGAACTTTTAACATAGGGGATATTTGACTTAATCATTACTGTGGATTGACTAGAGCTCATCAGGGAAAACCCATCCCCCAGTGAAAACAGAGGGTGTGATCTCAGCTGAACTGCATTTTATAGTAATACAAATTAATTTGATCCCTTACCTTCTACCTTGTCAGCACACCATGACTCTCTTTATGTAAAATAATAAATATCAACCTCTTTTTCATCACAAATAGAATAATTTGTGTGTTTGCTTCTGGTCATCAAAAAAAAAAAAAGAAAAAAAATGTCCTTCACTTGAATATCAGTCTTTAAATAGATATCTGTCATATGTCAAGTAAAATAAATGAGCTTAGAGAATATAAAAATTTCACATGTATTTCTCTGCTCACACTGCATAGTCTCATGGAAAACACCTAGTTTCCACTCTGTCTGCCACATCCAAAAATGGGGGAAAATAATTTCCTAGCTGAAAACAAGAAAAGATCCAGCAGCTGCTCCTCACCCTAAGCCAAAACAAACAAGTGAACTAAAAACTAACAGAAAAGCTACACAAAAATCCCAGGGAAAAAAAGAAAAAAAAAAAGAAAAAAGTGAGAAAATTGAGTAGAGCAAGTGCAATAATATAGGGCTGCCCCTTCCCAGGGAGTGTCCAAGACCAGGTTGGATGGAGCTCTGAGCAAGCTGGGATGGTGGAAGGTGTCCCTGCCCATGGCAGGGGATGGAACTGGATGAGATTCCTGTCCCTTCCAACCCAAACCATTCCCTGGTTTTGTGCTTCTGTTCTCTTCACCCACAAACTCCAGCCAGAGCCTCCTGTCCAGCAGTTACATTTATCACAATTTCAGCTGCTAGGAGACACCATTTTCACCTGAAGGTGAGGAAACAGGTGGAATTCTTACAGGCCGTGAAGGAACCAAGGTACCCGAGCCTACCCAAAAAGGCTCTTGTTACATTTCTAACTAGACTTCACCCTCCACCCCACAAACACTTGGCTGTTGGCTGTATGTCTACAGGAAATTTTGCCAGCCTTGGAAGAGCACAAGGCTTCTATTTATTCCATTTTTCACAAAATTTCAGTAAAGCAGTAAATCAAAACCAGACCCCCTCAAAATAAAAATTAAAAACCCTAGGACGACAGCCTGAGAAATTCCAGGAAAAACTGGCAGCTACGGAAGGACATGATCTGTCCAGAAGGAATACAAACATTTAAATAACTTGCTGGAAATTAGACTTTGTGAAAAATACCATTGATTCCTTTCAAGTCATTTTATTAAAAGGTCTATTAATGCTTGGCTTGCACTTTGTGGCCATGAGAGATGTTGGAGCAAAGAGCTATCAAAGGTGGCTATCAAAGTTGGTTTTTTTCCATTTAACTTTCTCTAACTATTAAGCTGCTCATTTTGTGGAGACAATCATTAGTGTCTTTAATGTGAAACAAAGCTTCTGGATAAGAGCTGCTAGCTGAAGATCAATATGAAAGATATCATTTCAGTTACAGCTTTAATAACTGTAACAATAGGGAGCCTAGCATTGCAGGCTTTATGCATTAATGTAATTTAGAATCTACCAGGTACAAATCTTATCAAACATTAGCAGTGGCTGCATTGGGATTTTCTAGGTGAGAAAACTGTGTGATAAATGGGAAGTATTTGAAAGGTAAACTTTCATGTAATCAGGCTCATCTGCCATAAAAACATGAAAGAATTTACATGAAGAAAGTGAAATAAATAAACCAAAAAAGATTCTGGGGAAAGGATGGACATTTTTAAGGAACTAGTGGTTCATGTGCTCAGAGTGCACTAGGATGTCTCTCTTGTTTATACCAACACAAATATGACCCACAAAACTGGAGGATTGGGAATTTTAGCCAAATTCAGTGCAACTAAAGATTCTCTGCAAACCACCCACCATACACAGAAAAACAAACCTACCTGGATGTGCAGTCAGCTAAACCCCAAAACTGATGAGGAGCTTTATCTCTGGCTGCCACCAAAGCACCAGCACTAGAGACCAGAAGCACAACCCTTCCTCCAGCCACAATTCACAGCTCCACCCAGAAAATTTACCTATCCAACCCCATTTCCTCCCACCCACCTGTCTCCAAATTCCTCTGATCCCTACTTGATCCATGCTTTTCACAATGAGCCCCTTTGCCCCAACCTTTCCCAGGTTTTTGAGATTTGCATGGTGGTGTCAACCTTAGTCTTCTGCAACAGTTTATCTACAACCATGTTATTTCTTTTCCCAGCTCTCCAATTTCTTGATTAAAATAAAATTTAAAAAGCAAAATATGGAACTCTCCCCACCTCCAAAGGGGAAAGAAAACAAACAAACAAACAAACCCAAAAAAAACCAAGAAAAGAAAATCAGGCCCAAAAATGTTAAAACACAAATTTTGGATCTTCCCTGCTAAGTTATTCTTAAAACCTGATGCAATCAATTGGCAGTTCTTTAAACAATTTGTTTATCTTGTGTCCAAATGTCTTCAGGTTTTAGTGCTTACAGGTGGTTACTCTAGATTTACACTTTAATTTTGAGAAAGATCTAAACTGGGAACACTGAATTTTCAGTTTATCATTTGCTGATAAAAAATGGAAAGCTCAAAGTTAAAGTAGCCAACTACTGGAAAGAGTTGGCACCTGGCATTTTAATTTTTAAACATTGGGGGGTTTTGTGTAATGAGGTTATAAAGTAAGAGTCTGACTTCAGGACCACAATCAAGAAGAATGAGCTCTTAAGGTTGACAGAATCACTGATGGGAAGCTCAGTTGGTCCAAAATCCAGGTTTGGTCCAAGTAAACAAACAAAAGTTTGGATGCTTGTCTGGGTTTTCTACCTGCCTTGGGGCTAGAGATGTCATGAGAACAGATTCTCTTATCACAGCTGCAGCACTTCCAGTCCTGGCCATGGATGAAATATCCAGGAGAACAATCTTTCTTACAGAGCTCTGGGGCAGGAGAGAGAAGTAAGGGAAAATAGGATGGGGATTTCACAGTCTTTCAAATTTGTTTCCAAAACTGGGGGAAGATTCAGAGATTAGAAAGGAAAGTACATTTTTTACTCTACTTGGGCTTTGGCTGTGGTCTTCAATGCCACATTTTACTGCAACTGGCAGAGTATGTGGCAGCTCAGAGAGTCAATAACCACAAAAAGAAAGGTGTAACTGCTTCTAAAGTTTAGGCATATTCTGTACTGTTCTAAAATAACAAACATAACTTAGTTGCATTGGTCTATGACATGTAAGTAAAAAAAAAAAGGGTTTTTGTTTTTGTTTTTTGTTTTTTTTTTTTCCATAGGCTGCATATTGAGAAATGAAACTCCTTCTTCCTCTCAAGATGTTGGGTTCTGGGCCCTTGGAAGGGGGAGGTTTCAATCCAGCTGTGCCACGGCTGTGTGTCTGTGCAGGCAAACCCTTAACTACAAAATCATGGATAATAAAGACCTATTTCCACTCAGGCTATGAATCTCACCAAACAGGAAATCAAACAGAAAATAAAATATTACCATGTTAACATGACAGGATCAGATCCTAAAAGAAAAAAAAAAAAAAAAAAAGAAAGGTTGGCTTCAGAGGAAATTTGATCTGATTTAAGGCAGGAGAATTCTGCTGTCAACTATTTGTCTAAGAATAGGCACATTGCCTAACAAGGACACTCTTGTCTGTTTTAAAACCCCTTCTCAGCGCATTCAAACAACATTTATTAAGCGTGTGCATACACAGTGCAATAGCACATGTATTTAGGGCATGCACAAAATAATTTGATGCCCATTTCATCTCATTGGTACTGCGAATATTTCACTGCAGTAATAAAACAAACAAAAAGAAAAAACCCTGGTCCTTTACCTCTCCTGTCACGTTGCATTGGGTCACTCGGTGCCACATGATGTGATATCATGTAGCTCAATGCAAGGAGACACATGTCCCTTCTCATTGGAAATTTAAAGAAATGGAGCTTACTTTTCCCCTGTGGGAAGCTATGCAGGTCAGGTGCCCAAGACTAGCCATGGGAAGTTTGATATAATCTCAGTTTCAGTACCTACATATTTCAAATCTGACGGCATTTTTGAAAGGAAATGTCTTAGATGCCACAATTCAGCTGTAACACAGTATTTAATAAAGATAGTGTAAAAGGAATATAATTCCACAGCTTATGTTCCCTGTCATGGTGTGCACTGACACAGATTTCCAGAGAGACTCCTTTAAACAACACTTTTTAAGCATACTTTCTGAAATATACAGTACAGAACACAAAGGCCCTCAGAGAAACCTAACGCCGCTGAAAGCACAGGGGTATAGAATCAAGGGAAGAGAACTGATTAATGATGAAGCCAAAATAAGGCTTTTTTGGATGAAAAATAGTGAAACAGTTAAGTGCAGAGAATATAGATAAGGAAAAAGTACAGGACCTGGGGCCAAGTTCTCCTCTCACTTACACTAGCATAACTGTGGAATAATTCTGTTTTAATTAATAGAGTTAATATGATGAGAATGGAATTATCTACATAAAGAGTATGATTGAAACATAACAGTTGAACCAGTTTTGAGGCAACCTCTTTAATGTGTGGAAAAGAAATATATATTCACAGTCCCACTTTACAGGTGGAGAAACAGAAAAAAGGACTAAAAAATCTCTTTGGCAGGCAAATGTCCAAGCTGGGACCATGGAAACATGACAAATTCCAGTCCAGCTCCTTCTCCACTTGGTTGTAATAAATAAATACAACTGAAGGCTATCTTGGAAGCCAAGTGAAATAGTATGCATATAAAATTATCTTGTTAACGTCACAGCATGCTGCTATCTCACTCCTGAATCAAAAAGATGCAACTTTATAATGTGTTGGTCTGTTTAGCATCATGATGGCAACTTCAGTGTCATTAACGTGTCTGTGTATTTGGATGCCACTTCTTACAGGATAAAACAGTCAAAAAATTAGAAGGTTGAGGAGTAGAATCAGCAGAGATCCAATGAAATAAATTTTTCTTATTGGTAAAAACCACAAGGATATATGTATGGACTCTGAAATGATGGTAATACAAAAGCACTGGTATTTGAATCAGATGTTAAGGTAGAGAAAATAATATTATTTGGAAGGTTCTGGTTGGTTCAAACTTTATGTCCAAGTTTTCTTGGACATAAAGTCCTGCTCCGTTGTCTTACCAGGACAGCTCAAAGGCTACACTCTGCAGAGTTTTGAGCTACAAATTCCTGATTCAACTCCATGATGGTTCTTTGGGTTTGAACAAGATAAAATGAAGGAGAGGAACATTTACAAGTCTTAGAATTCACCTCATTTCACCATTTTCACACATTTCTGATAGAAAGAATGAAGAGGAGTGTCTTTTACTCTTTCTAAGTTCCCTCTGTTGGTTCCACAGCCTGTTATCAGTGAGAAATGAGCTCAGTCTGTGCCTGTTCTCTGCTCTTAAACAAGACATCACCTTTTATATATGTAGAAAAACTGGTCTTAGCATGAATTTCCACTGCTCTTCTATAGATGACAACAAAATCAATAACTACTAATTAAGAAACTCCTATTTACACCTTGTCTTTCCCTGTATTCTGTGAAGAACTACCAACACTACCTTAGAAAGTATTTTTTTGAGTGTTTCTCTATCTATTTTCCTATCAGTGTCCCAGTGTTAACAAATGAGAGTGGGAGCTCTGGCCAAATATCATAAAGGGTGAGTTCAGGTCCTGCCCCGAGCAGTGACACCCCAAATCCCCAGATCCTTGAGAACAACCAGCACTGCCATCTCACGTCTCCACATCTCCTGCCAGCATCAGGCACTAAAAGGGCTGTTAAGAGATTAAAAGAAAATGTAGAACAAAAGAAGTCAAGCATGGGTTTTATATGGTAAATTAAATAATATTTTCATAACCAAGTTTTCATTTTTCCCCCTCAAGACATACATTGCAACAGGGAGAAGTGTCTCATCTGAAAAGAAAAAGAAACCTCTTTAAAATTTTTACCGTTTTTTAGATGTCCTATCAGCTCAAAAATATTTTATATATGTATCTACACCAAGCTTTCTATGAAACTCAAAGGGATTCGTAGACTTTGAGGAATGCATTTATCTTCTCATAAACCACCCAAATTGCAGAAAACTCTATTAATGATAAAGCAAATGTTACATTTTTTTCACTAGATGTTAGGAAAACAACGGGAGGGGTATTCATAAAGAGGATGCAAAACTTCTTAACAGTGCACTCAGTTAGGAGATATTTTAATATTGATCGTCCTTTCAAATAATCACATTTTCAAACGTTGGATGATGGGAACTCCAGTGTTTTAGAGCCAGCTGCTCTTCTAGTAAGCATCTCCCCAATTTTTAAAGGAAAAAACAACAAAAAAAAAACAAAACAAAAAAAAATACAACAAAAAGGGGAAGGAAAAGAGGGGGAGGAGAGGCGTTTGGGTCGGTGGGATCAGCTGCTCCAGCTGCAATCCCTGGTGCTGCTCTGCCCCCTGGTGCTGCCGCGGCCGCAGAGCAGCCGCCCGCCGAGCATCCCCCGCTGTCACTTCTCACTTCTCCGCCAAGTTCAAGGTCAGTGCCTAGCTATTTTCAGCTCATCTCTTCTTGATCCATGCAGAGAAATGACAAGGTAACGTGATTTGGGGTCAGCTGTATTACAGGAACCGTTACATAAACGGAGAAAGTGGAAATCAATCCCGGCTGACAGTGTCTTCGGGATAATCAGCGCTCACTCCATGCCGCTGTCAGCTCTCCTGCATCAAACACCATGTTACTTCTGTCACATCTCCTTAACAAAACCAGAGTCTCACTTTTGGCAAAGTAAATAAATATTTCACTCGGGCTTGCATTTAATTCATTGTTTAGAGAACTTTAACACTTTGGACTTGCAAAGAGTCCCCATTTGGAGGAGAAAAGACAGCTTACCCTGTCAGGTCCATTACTGCCTGCAAAGGGCACTGGCAAAGATACGGTCGACTCTTATGAAACACCCCATTCCTCATATTTTGTGCTTGATTTCTTTAAGCAGACGATTGTCCTCCAAATCTCCGTCACCGAGCAGACCTTGGCTTCCCAAAGTGCTTCACCTAACCCACGGTCACCCCGGCCCCGGCCACATCACCGCTCTTCCCCTAACGTTCTAGGACACCTTCCCTCAATTTGTCTGATTATTATTACTTTATCTGAACCATTTCCTCCCCTAAGCAGACATCTTCCCTAACGCAGAATTATGAACATATCATTTCACAAGATGCGCCGCGTTAGCCGCGTCTCGGTGACAGCACATGGTGTGTGGGTTTAGGGGGAGAGCCGCGATTCCATCCCACCCACCTTGTGCTCCCACCGAACTGCCAACCCCGCCGAGCTCCGCGGAAGAACAATTTCCCATAATATTAGTTGTCAGTAAATTCAAAGACGGAACTCCTAAAGCTATAAAATGGATTAGAAGCAATTTAAAAAAGAATTAACAAACTAGAGTAAGAGTATACTGTCAACAAACAAATGCTTCATCATAGCACTGTAATTTGGAATTTTAATTACCCCTCTGCTTCTGTAACAAAACAATGTCTGAACTGGCAGCCATTTGAATCTCTCACAGGTCATTGAGCATTCTAGTTAATTACTCTATGAATAGCCTGTTTTTCTCCCCTCTGGAAACACGTTTCTAATGGCAGTCAAGGTCTGACAAATGTGTCATCTACATAATTAGCTAGGAAGCAACACAAAACATTAAACATGCTTTGTGCCGACAACTATCAAAACATTTCATTTGTTGTCAATTATTCATTACTTTGTAGGTTCTGAAGGGGTTGTTATTATGAAAATAAGTCCAGATGCTAACAAGGTTAGAGTTTTTTATTCAAATTAGTAATCAGAAGACTAACTTTAAAAAATGTGTCTTGTGTACGTTTATGGCAGCGTTCAATCAGCACTAAATTATAAACGAATTTAGCCAAGTTCAAGTGAAAATAGCCATGGCAGAGCACATACACTAATTTGTGGAGTTGCAGCTCTCTTTGAAGTTTTAGGATCTAAGCTGAAGTAGCAAACTTTCAGAACCTTTGGCAAGACTAATTTGTGCTTGGTAAATAGAGTAAAGATTTTCACAGCGTGAGATAATGTAAAATTGAAAAAAAAAAAAAAAAAGGAGGGGGGGGAAAAATGGAGTTTTAGAACCTTTTTTCCTACCCTTCTGTCACACTGAGTAAAAGTCAAAATCAGCAATTCTGACTCATATAATATCTCGTCTGAACTTCGGTTTGGCTTAACAAGGAAGCCAAACCATTTACATTCACCACTCCCTTAATAGAGCTGAAATGAATTTATCCTTGCTTTCAAGAAGAAATAGGTGCTGGTTATTTCCTTTTTCTATGATCTCATTATGATGCTGCCTATCAAGCTACACAGCTGAAATGCTACAGTGAAACTGTGGGGAGGAGAAATAAATGGGGAGTTGAACAATAAATTTAACTTCTTTTTTTAGCCAGGATTATTTCAGTTGAAGTGCTATGATGTAAATATAAATGTAAAAATTCTCACAGGGCATATTTGAGAAAATAGAAATGAAAAAAAAAAATATTATTCACAAAATCAAAAGGCTTGTTTCAAACCTGAAAACACACTGCACACAAAATATTGGTCCTGTAAAAAGGTTGGGAGGCAAACATGAGAAAAATCTCATACTGAAGTTATGCTGAGCCCTAAAATAGGCTCATGAATTAATATTTTACTTTCAGCCTTTAAGTCAGAGGACTTTATGGTATGGAGAGCATACATGAGCACGTAGGGGCACATCTGTGCAGGCTGAGGGCCTGAGCCCCGGGGCCAGAGCAGCTCTTCAGGTAGGGAGCGAGGGATACAGGCACTGAAATGGATGAAAAACTGGAGCCAAGGGCTGAAGGACAAAGTCTGTGGGCACAACACTCAGCAGAGAGCAGATCTACATTTCCAAAGCACAAAACCACTCTGAATACAGCAAGGGGACATATGACACTCTTCATTCCTCATTTTCCTGCCCTGGAAAGGAGAATGACTAAGGTTACTAAACATATTTGTTTTCTTTTAGCAATATTCATGTTCAAGAAGTGAAACTGGACTATGTTTGTGGACCCACTGCTTTCATAGCTACCCTGGAATACCCGGAGCAAACAAGGTGTAAGCTTGCATTTATTAAAAATTCCCACCCTTGTCATGGGAAGCTCATTTATTTTTTTATATCTGTCCCAGTACTATTACATGATTTGTGTACACCTTGAAGGGAACACAGCACTTTTCCTTTATAGAGACAAACGTGGCTGCATCTGTAGCACACCAGTGTATGATGATGAAGTTTGCAGGGAATAAAGCCTGGGCAGTCACTATTAGATCACAGTAAAGAGAACATTTTTCAAAACTACATCAGGAGAAGGTTTTCTGCTTTTAGAAATATTTTGTCAAGATATACTTTTCCTCCAAGAAAAAAAGTAAACTGGGAGAAGAAAAAAAAAAGAGCTGTCCTCAAAAACTTTCCCTGAATAAACTACACTATAAAAGAAGCTCTGATGATCTTGCAGAGATTGAAATAATCCCTTTTTGAGCTAAAACTACCCATAGCAATGAAACTGAAAATACTCTAAAAGAGGGCTAGAGACTGTCTTGTAATTAACATTAAACAGATAACATATTTACGAGGAAGTCAAAATATTTTGGAAGCCGATAATCCTGTAAGCCTTAACGTGGTATAAAAACAACAAATAAATGCAAAGTGTTACTGTTACACATGCCTGCCTGATCAATGGTTTTCACATATTGATCTATAAATGGAGTTGACAGTCTGTGTTGGCTGCACATTTTCCAAGCAGCTCTATTTTTGTACAAAACCAATACGGGCAATTACCTTTGTTTGAGATGCCAAGTCTTATCAATTCAATGTGATTTAGTGTCATTTTAATTAAATATCAGGATCTACTTCAGGACAATCTATACAAACAAAGCCTCAAACTTGACTATAAGCTCGATTTGAAGTAAACATGTACAAGCCCTGCAATTACAAAATATGGCTCAAAAACTCTGCTAAACAGAAGGTTTATATTTTTAGCAAATTTATTTCTGTCTTTTTGGCTAGCCATAACTTTGGCAAGTGTTCTACGATCACAGGAGTAAGAAACAAAAGAAGATTGCTTCCCATTTCTCTGATAATGTATTAGGGAGATAAATAAACCTACCAGTTTGTTTAACCTAATCAGAGAAAGCTCTAATACATTAACATTTTGGAATGTCTAAATAGGTTCTAATTCTTAATATAGACACCAATAAAAAATACATTTCATTGTCTGAAGTTGTTCTGAATGAAGCAAAATGCACTTCCCTGGGGTTTAACAGATGAAAATAGCAAATATTCATTTATATTGCTAGTTCAGATGCTACCATTAAGCACAGAAAGAGCCCTCACTTGCCACAGTCTGTGTCCAGCTTCATGATTTGTGCTCTTTAGACTCTTCATTAATATCAATTTCAACCTTTGAAAAAGCTCAGGCATTTCCATTGAAATAAATAACATAAACCCCCAGTAATCTCTTGCATGTTTAGCTCCTGCCTCCCACATTTGCATCTGCACCACTATAAAATGCACACTTGCATATGGCCCTACTGATGTATGATGCACATCCTCCCCTGTCACACTGCAGAAAATAATCTGTTCACCTTCAAAAGTGTAGCCCCAGGTGTGTTTACAAGCACCACGGCACATGCTTCAGAATACAGCAATTCCCTCAGAGAAAATTAGGCATTTTCCTCCTCTATAAATCACCACTCATCTTTCTACCTTTGTGCCTGTGGTTTAAGTCCTTCACTGTCCAGAGTGGGCATTTCCTCTTTCCCAAAATAAGTTTTAGAAATCTATATTTCTATTGATTGTTCAAAATGTGCCAAAGGCTAATCGCCTTAATCCTCTAAAGTGAGTAGGTTTTGCATAATTTGAATAAAAAGAATTTGACCCATTTACTAATAGAAGGGAGTATGTTGCACACCCCAAACATGGACAGCAAAAGTATGGAATCCTTTATTCAGCTGCTTCGAGTTTTTCAAGGGAAAAATCTCTCCAATAATAGGACAAAAATATTCAGTCAATGTAAAATAGAAAATAAACATAATCAATGGATGCCTCATGGATTATATCCATCATCTAAATAGAGGCAGGCTGTGAAAACAGAAAATTTCCAAGCAGGAGGATGAGGATAAATCCTTTTTCTCTTCAAGCACAAAATAATTAGCTTTGATTAATATTCTGGTAATATGTGTCTTTTTAGCAGGGATCTGTGTGCCTTTAAATGCAAAAGTGAAGACTGTGTAGAAAAGTGCAATGGGAGGAATGTCTTGATTTTTAAAACAATATTATTAAATTTATATACATACATACACACATGTATGTGTGTATCAGCTGGACCCTTCTTTTTCAAGACACTTGGAAGGATGGAGGATATTCCCCTGTAGTACTTTCCCCCAGATTTTTCACAGGGCACATACCCAGATATGTCAGCACACTGCTGATACACACAACTAGTATTTCACTGCTCCTTTAACTCACTGCATTTAAAGCCCATAGTTGAAAGCATTTGGATCCTTAGGAATTCTGCTTTTACTTTGGGCGTCAGCAAGCAACTTTAAGAGGCTTATTTAAGTAAATACGCCCAAACACTTTCAGCCTGTCAATATCTAGTCAGAAAATTCTGCATGGCAAAAAGAGATGAAAAGGATTGAAACAGAAAGGAAATTAGTAGCATGGCAAGCTTTCAATCTATTATGTCGGAGCCAAGTTTGCTTGGTAAAATGACATATACTCGGTAAAATTCCGCTTTTATGTAATTAGCTACTAAACAAATGTAACACAAAGCAACTTTCCAGCTCCCAGCCAATGAACATATATTGCACCTGGTGTGGTTGTTGGGATACAGCAGTGAATATTTATGTCTAATTTAACTTTTCAGAGCCCTTGCTCTGTAACAGTCCAGCATACTATCCCCCAAACTAAAGTTATGTAACAAGGTAATATCAACAATGAGAAACTGCATGATAAAATCCTGCCCAAAAGTGAAAAATGCTAATTTTGTCTCATTTAGCAGCTGGATACAGAAATGCTCATTAGTTTTAAGAGGGTTAATCCTTTTAACTTTTGCATATTGATATGCCAATTATGCCTAATTGTACAAGAGGCATCAGTCAAGGTAATAGTGCATAAACACATGAAAGTTATTAAGTACATCCCAACATGTAATAAAGTAGGTGTTAATTGGTAGCTGAGTTCTGCAGGCTATTGAGGTGGATAATTCATTGAGAGATGGATCACTTGTAATTTCTCTACATAATTCCTTTTGCAGTCTCATGCTGTGATGTTTTCATGCTTGTCAAAAACAACTGCAGCCTAGTGCCTTTTGTTAAACACAGCCAATAAAATGTTAGGCACCATTAAATATACTTAACTTTTAAACTTTTTCAAAGGTACAGTTCTTCCTGGTATTATATTACAGTATTCCCAGTAAATTATTAAAATCAGGGTTCCAAGCTTTTGGTGGAGGAACACTGCAAGTCAAATAAAAAGGGGAAACAAATTCTGAGGCAAAGAATATAATTTAAATAAATGGTAAATTAGTATCTTAACAGCTGCTAATATCTAAACAGATTTTTCACTCTAGAAGAATAAGGTGAAATTAGTTAAGTTACACCAGAGATCACTAGAATAACATATTTCTAAAAAGTCTAAATTTTGAGGTTTAATTTTGAGTAAAAAGGAAAGGGAATACTGAAGGTCTTGTGGCTTTCCTCCATTCAACAACTTTGTCAAAAAGCTGAATATTTCATAGGGATCCATTACATCAAAGGCAAAAAAATAATGGTTGGCATGGTTGTGAGAAGTGACTGAGATCTGGGACTCTGTCCCCAGCTAACAGAGTTTTCTCCCTCATTTGCATTCTCTGAGAACAAAATGGATCTGGAGTCCAAAAAGTGGGGCTAACATTGCATAAATAATTTTGTAACATCATATGGCCTCAGCTGCAAGTTGCCACCATTACGGAAGAAAATTAACCAGGGGAGACTCATACCAATCAGTTTGTTTAGTAGCTCACAAGGAGTACAGGGGCAGGGATGCAACTGGCAATAGAGTTCATCACTAACTATTTAATTAAAAAAAAATGCTAATGGATAAAAAAATGACTCAACTCCTTTGACTCTGCTAACTATTGAAATAATAGCATAAGTTCAGTGTCTTTGTACGATTCATTCAGTGTTACAGCATGACTGATTTTTGTTACAAAGTTGTTCTTTATTTGCAGAGTTGGAAATTTCCATTTGTTTTCTTCTGTCTGCTTTTGAAGTTTGCCTTTTGAGAAGCTGTGACATGTACCCGAAACTGGAAGTGCTATTGTCTACTTACCTGTGCTTTACACAGGTGTTGTTACAACTGAGAGTTGAAATGTTGAGTAGGTGTTATGATCATGGTCACCAAAGCCAAATTCTGTATTTCATGAAGGAAAATTTTTATTCCAATTCATTAATGACCTTAAATCCCTCCTTTCAAAGGATGATAAAGGAACCAGTGTCTTAAAATGCATAAAATTACATAGATTTTAAAAAATTGGAAGACTCAGAAAATTAGGAGTGTTTTACTTACGGGCTCGGCGACTTTCACATTCTCAGAGAGAATCATAGATTTGCTTTGGCTCAGCCTGTCGTGGTGACTGTTGGAATTTTTGATCCTCATTTGAACAGCCCCTGTGCTATGGTGGGAAGGATTAGGCTTTTCAGAGGCCGTATCAGAAGTTGAAGACCTTTCCATGGTTGCTGGGTTGACCTGAAGAATGTGAAATAAGAGCATTAATCTAGGGACTCCTCATACAAAAAACATATCAATGACAGGTCTGTGTCACTGCAGTCAGAAGAAGAAGCTGAGTTATCTTGCTGGCAAGATCTTGATCATCTTTGAACACCAGGATAACTATCAGCTGTGTCAGCCTGTAGTTTTATTATTGTCCTTATCACTCACCCATCCAAACTGCCTTGGAAGAGTTAGTTTATGTAAAAGATTATCCTTATCTCAAAAGCCATTCTCCTCCATGGTGTAATCTCCCTACAAGCCTCTGCCACGTCCAGCTGGCAGCCACTCCACTTTGTCTTTGGCCCTGCTCACACTACACATTTTAAATCTTGCAAAGGGAAAGGACACGCTGTGAAGCCAATTAACATATCTTACCTCCACAGTCCCACACGGGCGAGCTACAAGTGCATCTCAGGGCCACACTGCAACCCTGCTAACGCTGTCCTACAGCCAAACCCAGAGCTGATAAAATAGCCCTTCATTTTCACAGTTCTACCAGCAGCACAGATGAGATTTTTGTTTCTCTGTCCATTTTTAAAACCTGAAATTGAGAAATTGCTGAGCTCTCAAGCCCTTGGATGGGTAGTGGACCTAGAGTGATCAAAGTGCTGCTGCTCAGCCTCCCATTTTGGTGTTAGAACAACTCAACAAACTCTCTTCTAGCTATTCAAAGTCCCAAAACATTTTTTGCAGGCACAAGTTGCTTTATATTCCCTGTGGAAAACATCAAGACAGTGATGCACAGCACTTGCTCTGTTTTCCTCCCCCCTTGCTCACCCTCGTACTACTACATGTAGCTCGTGGGTGCAGCAATCTACTGAGAGCCACAAGAAAACTGGCTCTTTATATTGCTGTGTAACCACATGAGAAAATGTGTAAGGAAGAGATACTACACAAGCTGAAATAGCTGGTTTCCCAACTATGGAGCCAGGGAAATGGAAATCCATTTAAGTGCAGTTATAGTATAAACTGCTGAGAAATCAGATTTTTCCAAATGGGTTGGAGAGCATGGCTATTTCTAGCAACATCCCCACAACTCCTGAAGGCTCTGAAAGATTAAATTCCTTGATTTCAATGAAGCCCATTACTATGAAGACATCAGAGCAGGGAACACATCGTCCTGGTGTGAAGGTGGGAGAGGGAGATGGGGAGCTCTGCTGCTCATCTCTGGGCAGGACCACAGCCCTGGCAGGTGAGAGGACACAGCTCCCACAGCTTCAGCCTCCCTTAGCACTGATAAAACCATTCCTCACAGGAAACTGCCCTAAATGTAGAGGATGATAACAACAGGTCATGCAGTCAGAATGGCTGAGGGTGGAAGAGACCTTGCTAGGTCATCTGCTCAAGGAGGACCACCTAGAATTAGTTGCCCCAGACCATGTCCAGAAGGCTTTTCATAGAACCACAGACTATTTTGGGTGTTGGAAGAAGCCTTAAGGATCACATATTTCCAACCTCCCTGGCATCTTCAGAGGAATTTATATGCATTCATGACAGTACTTGACAAGAGAAAGAAGGAAGGGTTTTAATATTAGCCCATTACTCACACAACAGAGCATGCCATGATAGAAACACTGAATTTAATCATACCAAAAACAAAGCTTGTGCCCATTTGCTGTTCCTTGCATTGACTCAGTTACTCAAGGACCCCCACAGAAGTTGAACTTCAGGTTACAGAAATGAGATTAAAGCTACTTAAGAGCATGCCTGACTATGACTGCTGCAGAGCTGGTGTATTGTACTTGAGAAAACTCTTTGCATGGATCTTTGGTGGGCAGCACTGTGTGTTCTCCCTCCCCAAGACTCTTCTCACCACCCTTCAGAGCAGCCAGCACCCAAATCCATGTCACAGGGACACTTTGCCATTTTGGCAGTAAGGACTGCAGCAGTTCCAAGCAGGAAATTATTTTTTTCCTCCTCCTAAACTTGGAGAGTCAAATCATTTTGTATTTCATGTTGGTATCAAATCAAAATTGCTTCTCAACAGATTTTCAGTAGGCTCCAGGCTGGAGAGCGGATCAGACTCGAGAGACGAGAGCAGCACTGGCTCTGTCACAGATCCAATGTTTGGCTGGAGCACATCACTCAGATTTTCTTCTGAAATCTCCCACCTATAAATCTCTGACATATCCCTTCTTGGGAGCATTGTGAGTTTTAATTAGGTAGTCTCTGTCTGGTGTTGTCAGTACATGACGTGACATAAAAAAGTTTAATAGTGTGACAAAGTCATGCCCTGGATCACAAGTAGGAACACAGGCAGTAAATGGCAAGGCTGCAAAGATTTCTGAAACTTTTGATTCTGATCTCATTGAACCTTGGTTAATTTTCCTGAAAATTTGAGCTAATTTGCATACATCAGAGTATTACAAGGAGGCTTTCCAGGATACCAAAATTACAGGAACTGCTATAAAAGCAAACAACAACAAAACCCAAAATGGAACATTTCCACCATCAGATTTGTCTTGGTGTAACACACAGTGAGATCCTGCAGAATATGAAGGAGGTCTGGCATAATATGGAGGAAAGGTACAAAAGTTGTGCCCTTAGGATTTTCAGGTAGGAATCCTTTGCTGTCCAAGCTCCATTCAGACTCCTGACAGCGTTACCAGCCCTACATGCCAGTAGATGGCACCCTGAATATGAGCTCCACAAACGCAACAGCACGACATTTGCATTTGCAAGGAGGATTTGGTAATTCTCACGCTCTGCCCTTCCTCTATTGTTTGTTTGTTTGCTTATTTTTATTATAACTTTTTATTTTTTTTGATAACAGAGGGGAAGACCATCAGGAAACAGATAAAATATTGTCAGAAAACATAAAAAGGATCCTATCTTCTGCATTTATGAGTTGGTGCTTCCAAATTGTTATTAGAAGCATCAGGGCCAAGTTTGGGCTGGTTTTGCAGGGGAATTTGCTTCGCTTCCTTTGGAAGGCAGAGCTGCCAAGCCCCGTGCAACTGCTTGTGTGACACTCCATGTCCATTATATAATTAGCTAATTTGCCTTTTGGCAAACAGTTAGCATCTGGATATAAATTTTAGTTTTGAAACCTCCTATGGTTGATTTGCTAGAGAAAGGCATTAAACCAAGACAGAATTTCCCCTCCTCTCCACCCTGTTGTTTAGACTGTTCCTGGAGTAGAGGGGCAGGACTTTGAGACGTTAACCTAAGAGAAGGGAAACAAGGGAAGACCCCCAAAATTCCTCTTGAAAATCTGTTTTTGGGAACTGTGGAACAGAAGGGGCAGGTTGGAAAAGGGTGAGGAATAGTCAGGGGCAACAAAAATCCTTGACATGAGGATGGATGGATGATGCAAGAAGCGAAAACTGATTCATAGAGTGGAGAAAAGAGGTTACAGTAGGTATGAGAAAGGAGAAATTTAATTTCTGAAGAAAAGGTGAATCACTTACTCATGGTGCAAGAAACTGAACTGAAGGAACAAAATCACCTTTTTGAGTGTGGCAGCAAAACCAATTCAGTCCTACACAACCAGTCACTTTCAAAGATACTTCAGGAGGTCAAAAGCCTTCTTTGAAGGAAAATGGGGTCCATCCTTTAATAAAATTTGCAGCCTCAGTGGGTCAAAGCTCTTGCAGTGACTTTTCCTATAAATAGGTCCATGTGTTTGGAATGCTCCAGCAAGAAGCACAGCAACCTTGTAGTGAAACAGACTGAGTTAAACCAGAGCTCAGGCATCAGCTACAGGGGACAGCTGGCTGATAGACATTCAAGTGGCATTTGACAGTTCCTAAGGAGCCTAGAACCCCAATTTCTAAATGTACAGCTGACTTTCAAACATGTGGTGTGGAAATAATGAGTGTTGCAGAGGTGAAAAACAAAAAGGTGACTGCGGACGCAAATCCATAGACACAGCAAAGCCGTCCCACTTCCAAGAATCTGGCCCAGGTTCAGAGAATTGTGCAGGAAACGGGGAAGATCAGATCTCCTCCTTCCCCACAAAGTGTTGGGAATTGCCAAAATTATTCACCAGAAGATCTTCTGTGATGTTTCATTTAAAAATAGAGTTTCCACAGAATCATGACGTTTTATAACAGTGAAAATATGTCAATTATTTTTGTTTGGTGGGGAAAAATTATTTTCTGTCTCTTTGAGAAGAGAAAGTAGGTAACAAAAGAAACAAAACAAAAGCAAACACTTCTGTTGCTATTTAGAGTTTCTGTCAAAAAAGCAGAAATACACTTTTTAGCTTTTTGAAAAAAATGAAGATATTGCATTGTTCCTATCCCTACTATTATTACATCTTTTATAGCTGAACTGTGGCCTCTGTCTCAGAATGACAGTCTGTAAGTATTACCCTCCTACAGCACGTCATGGACCTAGAATGAATTTCATATTGAATTTATCAGTATTTTAATCCATTTTATACATGGTACTTTGTCCGACAAGTGACTCTGTAACAAGTGGACTGATTGGTATTAGCTAAAAACTTTATTTCCTGAGTTTTGGTGCAACACTGGTAAAGTCAGAATGAAGATTTTCTACAAAGCAGAGAATTAATTCTTCAAGAAACAAGAAGATAGCAGTATTTACAGACTTTGGCTTGAGCTATGCCTGCATTTCCTACAGCTACATACAGTAGAAGACAGAATGCAAATGATAATTCATCAACATCTCGTAGCAGAGAAGCTGTGGCTGCCCCTGGATCCCTGGAAGTGTCCAAGGCCAGGTTGGATGAGGCTTGGAACAACCTGGGATAGTGGAAGGTGTCCCTGCCCATGGCAGGGATTTGGAACAAGATGGTTTTTAAAATCCCTTCCAACACACATCATTCTAGGTTTCTATGATTAAACTGTTGTAATATGTATTTTTCCCCAGAAAAGGAAAAAAAAGCTCCTAATTAATACAACTTCCCAAATTTGTTATTCAGGATTCTGACTTCAAAATAATATATTTTTCAGTATTTCTAAATAAGCTTTTCATTTCTACCATATTTTC
The DNA here is from genome assembly GCF_049639895.1 of Pseudopodoces humilis. Lineage (NCBI taxonomy): Eukaryota > Metazoa > Chordata > Aves > Passeriformes > Paridae > Pseudopodoces > Pseudopodoces humilis. The sequence goes on from NC_142207.1 coordinate 4,054,512, forward strand.
TGCTTATGACTTGCACCACTGTCACGTCAGACGCATAATGAACATGAAAGTTCTCGACACAGCAGAGTGCAAACACTGCAAAATTAAAGTGCATCTTGTTGCATTGACTAATTTAAGTATTTTGCTCAAGAACACACAGTACTTGAAGAGCATCCAAAAAACCCAATGCAGCAATATCACAGAAGGATAAAAATCAGCACCAGGTCCACCGTCACACCAGACCTGTGAGCCTGCAAAACCATAAAAATGGAAGTTGCAGTTAACAACTGAAAACAAAAACACAAACAAGAGAATGGCAGACACGTGGGGAGTTGAGGAGATGAGCTGTTCAGGAGAATGTGTCACTGTGTCTGTGAAAGTGTTCATCACCAAAATCAACACACCTATGTAAATACTGCTGCTGTTAGGTTTTGCCCTTGGCCTGTGGCACGGATATCTCTGCACTGCTCGGGACAGCAAGTGCTTAAACACAAACACAATGATGGAAAATAAAGGTGCACAAATGAAAAAAAAAAAAACCTACCTGTAAAGAGAGAGGATAACCACTAAATTGTTCCATAGATGGTTGGCTTTTTTTTTAATTATTGCTATCTGCACTTTGCTGTGTCTATTTTATTTCAGCCATCCCCACCACGCTGCTCTCAGAGCTGACACATCTCACCCCTGTGCCCAGGGCAGGGACACAAGCAGGAAAGGCTGCTGAGGGATACAGTGTCCTGGGCCAGTGCCCAGGAGTATCCTGAAGCCAGTTTATCTGACTATTGGAAAACAGAGAAATCCATTGGACTGAAAATACCAAGCATATCTGACCTTCCTATGCCTTTTCATTTGTAAAAAAAAATATCAGGTACCTAGGAACCAGGATTAATTTCATCACTCCTACCTTTAATCAAAGCAAGAGGTCAGGAATGACACAACATCACCACTGCCCAGCTCTTTACCCCACTTTTGTCCGTTTATATCACATATACAATAAACCAACCAGAATTTAGTGTTGGGTTCAACCTGCTGTAAAATGTTAAATATCCTAAACTCAGCAGCTCAGTTTCCCTTATCACCCAAAATTGCAATCTCATCTCTAAGTTGATGCACCCAAAGTCCTACAAACACCATGTTCATCAGCATTAATTATCACACCCTGCTTTAATTTTTTAACCTGTTGCAGCCAAATTAGACTTTTGGTGGTGTCTCAGAACAGGCAACATACAAAGATCATGAAAGCTGTAATTACTTTGTAATAATTACTTTGCAATTACTCTTTTCTAGTCCAGTACTTGTGGACTTTCTGCAAATAAAAGCAGAACTGGCCCACTCCAATTTATTTGTACAGTTACCCATCTCTCAGCTGTGGTCAAAGAGATGAGCAAATAATCTTTTATGCTTTGTTTGGAGCTATATCTCACTGTCCAGAATTTCTCTGTTACCATGTGGGGCATAAGCTGCCCAAACCATTATTCACAGAATTTTATGCTTTGAGGTATATCATTCAGTCTCTCTATGAAGGATGCACCTAAAAGCAAATCTCTCAACACAGCTTGACCCAAATTATAGAATCAGAGAATAATTGAGCTTGGAAAATACCTTTAACATCATCTGTTGACAGGTCCATCACTAAACCATGTCCCTAAGCATCATGTCTACATGTTTTTGAACACTTCTGGAGACTATCATTCCACCACTTTCCTAAGCAGCCCATTCCAAAGCTTCTTTTCAGTGAAGGAATTTTCCCTAAAATCCAATATAAACCTCCCCTGACACAACTTGAAGCCATTTCCTCTTGTCCTCTCAAGGTCCTTATCAGACCTTCTAGGTAGTAACTCAATACAAGAATAAAGCATTAAGCAAGACTTTAGGCTGAAAAACCTGTTATCAGTGAGATTTTAACCTGATCCCTGATATGATGATAATTTCAACCTCTTTGATCTATTCTCTTATATTAAGAGAGGGTTATATTTTACAACAACATTTGGTTAGCAACTATGTAATTCTCAAAACAGAAATCTCATGTACTAGCTTAATATCCAAAAAACCACAAAAATTATAAGGATAAAATAAAATAACAAAAGGCTTAAATCAAGTCCCACTTTCTAGCAAATGGCAGCAAAATATCTTATCCAAGTATATTCAGTGGAAAAATTAACCTTTATAAATTTTTGCTTGATTTGTCTCCAGGACTGGATGAAGAGAAACATAAAGAGAGAAAATTTATGTGCCTCTTCTGGACTGACAGTGGTTATGAATGAGGATTTAAAAAGGCTCTAAAGTCCTCCTTTGTGTTATTCTGGAATTTCATAGAAGATGACAACCCCAGAGTCTGTTCCTTTTTATGCATAGATAAACCCTTAAAAAGAGCAGGGAAGATGACAGGAAATCAGGGAAAATCTGCTTGGTCTCTACAGGGCAGAGACCTGCTCCCTCTGGAAATGCTTTCCTATCTGCTTGGAAATGTTCTGAGAATTAGAGAGGAGAATGGGAGAGTTACTGTTCCAAAGTTTTGTGGGTACAATGGCAAACTCTTCACACCCACATTTTATGACTCCAGATCCACCAACTCTGATCCTGTAATGCTCCATGACCTGCTGTCTGCAGGTCCTCCCTGCACAGATGAAACCTGCTTGGAAATACCACTGGGATATTATTGAAAACAAAAAAATACCACATATAACAGGGTAAAAGAAATTTGACTTCATATGGTCATGCCTCCTCTTGCATTGCTTAGTTTCCTAATTATCTTACATGGGAAGGTCTCAGAAAAGGTAGCAGTTGTTTCAAAAGTTCTTCTGTCCCAATATATCATATGGGATAGCATAATGGAGTCTATTTTCACCATTCCCATGTCAATTCAATATCTCAGCTTCCAGTGCAACTCGAAGCCAAAAGTATCCTGTATCCTTTGTGTACAGTTTGGCCTGCATATGTTCTGGGAACAGTTGTCCATAGTAGAAATTCAGTTGAATATGTAAAAGAACATGCCTGGGGGGAAAAAAATGCTACTTCTAGGTCTTCCTGCTGGCAGCACCTTTCATTTCTTTCTGGATTGCTTCTGATCCACGACACCTGCCTCTATTTTCTGTGCTGTGCAAGCTAGACTACAATCCTTCTGATGGAGAATATTGATTATATAGAGACAGAATTGAAAAACCATCTGTGAGTATCATCCTGTACACAGCACTTCTAGTGCTTCCTGTGGCCCTGAGCAGCAGGACTAGAACAATCTGGACATTAGACCAATGGCATTAAGTAATTTACAGCAGCATGAAATTCATGCTTTATAATTAATTTGTTTTTATAATTTATAATTCATTCATTTTATTGGTTTAACACTAAATATGACCTAATAAGTGCTTGGTTATTCCTGACCTGTCCTACTCAGAAGGAAAAGAAAATTTCCTTCTACCTCCTTCCTTTTTTCTTAAGGTTTATTTACTGCAGGTAAGTACTGAGTAGAGCCATGGCTTTTCACACACCTCTAGACTGACCAGTCTAAACCCATTTCACACCTGCACCTGGTGCTTGTTTAGTAGCAACTTTTTAGTTTAAAGCTGTCTAATTCAGAATTTAAAAAAAAAAAAAAAAAAAGAAGAAAAAAAATTCAATGTTTTCTCTAGGAAGATCACATAAGAATCACAAATTTTCCCCGGTGCTTGAAAGAAATCTGTTCCTATAGCCTAAATGTTCAGAAAAGTGTTGTTACTTTTAATGTTGCCAGATCTGAAGTGATGAGATACTATGGGAAAGGTTATTCTTGCAGTATTTACAGATACAAGCAGAAGCAGAAGTGACAGAAATTTCAAAGTAAGGCTGCTTGAAATACTTCCAGCTCAATTTTGCAGAACTTCTCCTCACAGAGATTTGGATATTCATCCAAGCTTTCCATGCTTACCTGAACCAGACATGTGGCAATGGTAATTTTGGAACAGCCCAAACTCTCTGGAGAAGTAGAAGAGTTTGTACCACAAGACAAACTGATGTATTAGAAAAATATTTTTTAAACACCTGAAAGCTCACTGCAAATAGCCAAAGAAACAAACTTCCTGGAAATACTAAATTTCAGAGCTTTGCCACCAGAAGTTTTGGGCTTTACTTGCCAGGGACGGGACTGTCACAAGGCCTGCCTGGGCAGGGTGTGGCAGCCTGCTTGTGCCCTCCCCACAGCTCCATGGGATGATTCATTGGGAGCAAACGTTTCACATCCATCACTGAGTAAAACTACACACAAGTTTTACCTCATCCTACCTCTAAATCAGCTGGGCACTGTTGAACACGTCATGAATTACTGAACACATCATGAACTACTGAACAGGTCTTGCCTCACTTTGCCTTCCAGCCCTCAGTTCCTGCAGCAGCACCATCCCCTTCACCAGAAAAAATGCCTTCTTGAGTTCTGTAAAGCCTTTGGTGAAGTAGCACCAGTAGCTTTAACCTCTTGGAGTATCTCAGAGCTCCTCAGCTTAGTAGTTTCAATGCACATTTGCTGTGTCTTAATCCTTTTTGCAGTTCCATATACCCATCATCCCACAGAAGACATCTGTCAAACTGAGATACTGAGATTATTGAATACCAAAGGCTTTAAATCTTTTCAGACTTTAAAAATAAATTAAAGAATAAAATGAGTTTAAAATGAACTTATTTCTCTTTTTATTTGAAACTTACAGTGACACATTTTTTTCTTGCTGACCCTGCCTGCCTCAGTAGCTCTAGGAAGAGGAGCTTCTGTCCTTGATCTGGACAGAGAGATGCCCTCCCTCCCACTCCCCCGGATGAAGTTTGACTTCCCGTGCTGTGTACATGAAACAGTCCCTCCCACCCTCTCTCCATCTCCCATCATCTATATCTGCAGCAGTTTTTGTGCTGTGATCCTGCAGCTGTTCCCCTGCTTCTTCTCACTGCTCCCACTTCCCATCTGAGGGAGGAAAAAATCCTCCAGACACTTTTAATCTGTTCCCACACTCCATCTCCACTTTCCCTTGCGGAGCTCCTGGTGCTGCACTTCCAAGAGACGCTGCTGTGAAATGCAGCAGAGATGGCACCTACAGTTTTAGGAGAAAACTTTTAAGCTGTAGCAGGAACCAGAAGGGGAAATTCTTTGCGGTTTACTTTGAGCAAGCCCCTCTTCTGCATTTCATGGGGCCTCCAGTTTGCTTTCTTCTCCAGCCACCGCTGCCACAGAGCACAAGGCAGCAGCAGTGCCTGCCCCACGAGGCTGCTCGGGGCAAAGAGGAGAGAAAACAAAGGCCCTTGCTCTCTGTGATAACATCTGATACCACATTGTGCAGCTAAGATGTCTGCACAGGGGAAATACCAAGGGTGCTGTGCTGTCAAAAAGTTAATTTCATACACTCATATAATGGTTTGGGTTGCAAAGGACCTTAAAGATCATCTGTTTCCAACTCCCCTGACATGATTTCTTTGATGAAGCAATAGGCTCTGTTAATTATATTTATATTTTTTTGCTGCAGATGAAATTCTTTACCAAGGAACCAGAAAACTTTATCTCACTAAGGTGGTTCAGGGTGATTCCAGGAAATCTTGTACACATTTTCTGCAGGCCAGGAGGCCACAGCCACCTGTGTCCCACCACAGATGTGCTGCACAAAGCTAAAATCAACACCAACAGCACACAGAATGTGGCAGAGCCAGAGCTGCCTGTGAGCACTAACACTCATAGTGAAACAATCACAGCCATTCATCTGCCCCCAGCACTGTTCAGGGCAAAAATACTTAATGACTATTACATTTCCCACTGGTTCTATGAGGTAACATTCTCAAAACCCTTTTAGGATGAAATGGCTGCACTCAGCTCAAATGAACCTGTGCAGTCCTGTGCACCTGAGTTAAAATGTCCTTAGACTGCAACAAGATTGTTCCCTAAATACCTGAATCTTGGTGCAGGGTACAACTCTGATGAGTAATATCTTCATTTAATTTCTTTCATTCTTTTATTCTATACAATTTTCACTCCACATCTTAATAGATTCCCCCTTTTCAGATATCTCCACTCTAAGATAGGTTTTACAAAAGACTTTTTACAAACTTCAGAAGAAAAAGCTCGAAAGGAAGTTTTCAAATTCTGTGCAGCAATTCTGAATGACTCAGGTGTCTGTGACTGCATCCTACTCAAGCAGGAGCTAGTGCTGGACTGCCCAAAGGAAATTCAAGAATGGGTTGAAGACATCAATTCCTCTAAGCTTCTGCTAAAACTTTGGGCACTCCTTGCCTTTTCCAGGGTTTAGGATTAATGAGGGAGGAGGAGCTGACATGCTTTTGCTTGGGCTGTTTCTGCTTTCTTTGGCACTCAAAGAGCAGATGGATTAATGCTAAATGGGTTAATCCTAAATCTAAAAACCATCACAAGAATTTGATTACTCATTACTATACTTTGTTTGTTTTTTTTTTTCTAATGAATTAACCAAGAATGCAATGTACTGCTGATAATGGAAACATTAATCTCTCTGGATCAAACCTCAGCACTACTCAGCCTGACACACAAATGGCAGCATGTGCCAGAGCTCTGAGATGGAAAGTCTGATGTGACACCCTCCAGGTATAAAATATCAGTTAATTCATAACAAAACTATTTGCTAGAAATGCAATTTTGAGAGAGCCCAGGGAGGCTTCTGTTGGTATTTGCCGTGGGTGTCCGTGGTGTGGCCATTGGGTGTGTGTGGGTTTGGCTCCAGCCCCAGCTGCACAGAGACACCAAAGCTGAGAGCTCCTGACACCCAACAGGCTGGGGACAGACCCACCAGCCATGGAGGTGACAGAACCCTCTCAGAGACAGAACACCGAGCTTCAACTGCTTTCACAAAGTATCTCTGTCATTTCCTTCCTCACCCAAAAGGAAGAGAATTTGTAACATCCTGAGTAGCAAATAAACAAGTTCAGGTGCCAAGGGCTGTGTCCTGCCCAAGAGCGCTTTCAGTAGGTGGTATCTGATTCAGCACCAAATACAGCAATGGTTTTGCTCAGGGTGTGGCAGAAAAGAAATCCAAAACAAAGAAGGAGCACATATTTGACACGTCTCTTCAGCTCTAAGCCACGTTTCTGTTTTCCTTTCTCCTCATCTCCCCCTCCCCTCTTATCAGGTTGCAGGTTTGGATGCAGGTTGCATCCATCAGGAAAACTGATGGAGGCTTTGCAGAAGGAATCATAACTCCCTTTAAGTTCATCTGTTCAAGGACTGTGCCTTCCTAGTGTATCAGGCACAAGGTTTGGAAGAAATATTCATGAAAACCACAGTAGAAACCCACAATACCCAGCTTAACTGGAAGTGAATGGTTTAATATCTGTAAATCTCAAATGACAGGAAGAGTTACATAGATGTTAAACAACCTACCACCAGCCATAGCACCATCAAACTCAGTTAATTTATTAAAAAAATGCTTCAGTAAATATCTGAGCACTCCTTGAGTTAATGCAACTTGCACATACACAGAGTAGCTTAGCAGATAATTTGGAATTTACGAGTACCTATTTAAACCTCTTTCACCTTTCCTACTTAATTCTCAAAACATTTCTTTCTCATAAGTAAGCTGAGCAAAAATGGAGACAAATTAAGAGAAAAAGGTGAATTTTTTTAAGCATATATGAATTTTTGTTCCTAGTTTCTTCAAACAGGATTTATTTTACAAGTGTCAGCTGTCAACAATTCCAGATTACTTTAATATGAACCAATAAAGCCCTGAAAATCTTCTCCTGAATGGCCTGGCTGCTTCCACTGACAGCTCTTGCATGGGCTAGATTTGCCCCATTGTCAGTTTGTAACATCTAAAAATCTGTGCCCTGAACATTATTTCCTAACATTCTTAATGAAAATCCAAGTGCTTTCTTTCTGCTCTTGTCTCAGCCAGCCTGGAAGTTTGCAACCCAGGGAGCTTCAAGTTGTGACAAAGATGATGCAAGACTGTGACAAGAAGTCTCACTCTTTAAGTAAAAAATAGCTCTGTGTTGAGGAAGTCCCAGTGTAAATGAGGAGCTAGCAGTGCTTGTTTTGTAGTGAGTCTCCAAAACAACCTTTTTATAGTATTTCTCAAAGCAGGCAAGACTGACAGAGGCATGCTGAGTGCGTGAAGGCACGATCTTAACATCCAGCACAGCAAGGAATCAACCATCTCTGTCCTTCAGGGGCTGGTAGGAGAGCGAAATTCAGATTCACTGAGACCACTGGTTGAAGCAGACTCACCTTAGGAGAAGGTTTCAGAGCAGGTAACACCAAAACCTCCTCGCCCAGCCCAGGTTCCCAAAAGCTGAAGGCAACGAGGCATTCAGTCTGCCCTGACCCTCACCAGTTTGATGGTGACAAAAGTGTTTGGAAGCCACCACAGGATGGAAAAGGGACAGTTTTATGCAGGTTGTGTAACCAGGTGGGAAAATCTGCTGTGGTGCTCTGAATGACACTTGAATTATCATAAAAAATCTGGGCCAAAATTGTTTCCAATCTGCTTTCTTCAAGACTAATACTACAAAAAAATGGAATCAGGAAAACCATCTGCATATAACAGCATCCATCAGCACCACTTTCTGCCTTTGTATCTCTGAGAAAAAGATTTCATGCATTCATATGGAACTCTTAGGAGCTAAGTGGAATGTAGAGACCTTGGCTGGAGCTCAGGTGATGCTTTATTTGGTTTTTAAAAGAGATAAGCCCAAACAGCACTAATAGGACACATTCTGTACAACAGCCACATTTCAGGTTAAAAGTTAAGTTACACTTAAGTACTGACAGACTTCTTCAACAACAAGAGATGGTTTTTAGCCACATGAGGGGTTTAACAGCTCCTTAAATGGTTAACAACCCACAGTGATTGATCTTATACAACACAGAGGTATCTAACAAAAAAAATCAAGAAAAACAAGCAAGTATTGAAATTACACATAGTGAGCATAAAAAAAACCCATAAAACTCTGCCTATAACCCACTATCTTTGATGTAATTCAGTAAAACACGCCATAATGCAGCAGTTGTCATGGCTCAAAGCCTAATATCAGAAACCCAAGCTGAAGTCCTTGGGCAACACACCAAAGCCATTCTCACTGCAGCACTGGAGATCACCAAGGGAAATCCATCCCACTGCATGGGATGCTGCTTTTTAAACCTTGTCCTGAAGCTCATTGCTGAAAATAATAATTTCTGGGACCAGACACAGATAGAGAAACCCAAACCAGAGCTGCTGGAATGCTCCAGCACCATGCTGGAGGTTGTAGAGTTTTGTTACCCAAATACCAGGGTTAAAATTCAAACATGCCTTTGTCACCATTTTAGTTTCTGTTTCCTGTTTCACTCCAGGTAGGGAGGAACATACCCAAGGATACAGAGCCCTGCTGACAGGGACTAACAGGCACTCAAGCTTGGCTGGAATAAGATGGAGCAACTCTTCCAAACCAGGATATCTTTGTGTCAAAGCAAAAAGAAGTTTCTACAACAAATGCTGTCAAAAAAAAACAATTTTTAATTTTTTATTTTTTTTTTTTTTTTTTCAATTCAATAACAATGTATAGCAGGAGCTTTAAAATACAGAGTGCTTCTGCTGTTCACTCTATTTGGAAAAGAAACTGAACAAATGTACATCACAGATGTAATTGGATGGAGAGGTAAACTGAACAAGACATGCTTCTTTAAAATGAATTTGCTTTGGACACAAAGAGGTGAGTTGCAGAGAAAGGGAGAAAATAAAGACATAAAACTCTGAGAATTCAAACTACTTCACCAAATCTCACAGCTCTTTGGAAAATGCATTTTAAATTACTCTAAGATTCTGCAGCAGAAACATAAAAATCACGACAAACACAGCCCAGGAAGAGAACATGTTCTTTTTATACAATTTCCCTGTCTGTGCTGATTTGTGTATGCAGGCAGGACAGCTTTTTTTTCCTCCAAAAAGTACAGAAAATATGAAATGTGATCTTACAACACTATACTAAAATCTGTCTCCAATTAGCATGCATGATCCCAAAATGTGCTCTAAGCCACGTGTGATATCTTTCAACTCTGACCCATATTTCCAAAAGAAACCCAAGTTGCCTGTTAGAGAAGGCAATCAACTACAAACAGGAGCATAAGTCACAAAGTTTGCAGCAAGCTACGTTACTGGGATAAAAAATCTTCAGCATAAAACAAGCCTTGCTAATTCTGTCTCTCCTTTATGTGGCCCATAATCAAAGTGCTTTATTGTGTTATTTGAGCATCTTCCTGAATTACAATTTCTTTGCAAAGCTGTGCAGGCCAAAAAGTTCTTTGCCCACCAACAGCAATGCAAAAGTGTATTTTCTGAGGGAAAACTGAGGTGGGGGCTCAGGACATGCAATCCTTTTCTGGCCAGCTCTGAAGCAGAAGATGAATTAGTCTGGGTTTAAACAGCCCATGCAGGAAACACACAGCCATGACATCTCCACTGAGGAGCTCCATGAGGATCACCATCGACTGCCAGATAAACATCCACAGATAAACCAGGATGTGAAATGTCCTTTATGCCCCATGTTCTTTTCCTACCAGTATAACTGAGAAATAATAGAGTGGTATCAAACTTCTTGGCATTGAGTAGGGCAAGAAATCCCTCTACTAACATGTTCAGACTCTAGAAACAGTAAAACAACTAGCTAACAAAAACATAAAGAACAACAAACTAAAGCTACTGACTTTTGCAGTATCCATAGCTGCAAATCACATCTCTCATGGTGACCAGCCCAGGAGCCAGTTAATCAAACAGTGCTAAACTGCACTCAGGAAGGGAAAATGCTAGGAAAAGGTATCTAATCTCATTTCCCAGCCAGTGCCACAAACTTTTCTACTGATTTTCGGGGAGAACTAGTTGGTTCCAGCTGGGGTATGAGAGGGAATTGTGGTTTGGGGTACTAGACAAGGTCTGACACATGGAATACAACAGGTTTGTTAAATTCCAAGCACTTATTTAAAATATCACATCTCTATCCTCCATACTTTTCTCATTGCTTCCAAATTCACCAAGGCCTACAGAAATAAAGCAATTGTGCATGTGATTTGAATGCCTACAAAATGCTCATAGCCATGATTATTTTAAAAATTTTTAGCAACAGGTTTCCCAAGCTGCACTGAGATGGGTCAGAGGCTCCTTACCTGCAGCCTCAGGGACGTTGTCATCTCATCTCAAGCCGCCATCAACGAGCAACAGTTTAAACTATTTCAAAAGAACGGAAAAGATCAAGGTCACATGTCCAGAGACAGCATTCGAGTTAGTCCCACAGCTCACACAGAGCAAAAGAAAGCAGGGAAAAAAGTAAAATAAAACCACTTCCTGAAAGAGCAGAAGTGAGCCATCTCACCAGTCAGAGACTTACATCTAGAGGCTGGTGTAAAATTCTGGACTGAAGTAAAAAAAGAGATTTTAAAGCATGAAAGCAGCTTCTTTGTGAAAATTGCAGCAAACAAGGAGGGCTAGCTTTTGCAAAAGGTAAAGATGAGGTTTAAAAGGAAATGCTGAAAGGAATTATGATTCTAAGCCTTAAGACGACTTCCCTTTTCTTACCTTCAATGAAACCCTTTGAGTACTGAAATAAACGGCTTGCAACAAATCTGCTTTGCTATTTTGAAATATAGCTTTAGTAAGCAGGACACTTACTGTACTGCTCTTCAGATTAATCAGGTAGCAAGTTCTGGACAATCAGAGAGTTTGCTGCTAAGGACAATTATTGCCTGGTAGAAGTTAGACAGGCAAACACTTCTGTTTCTTTGATTTTCTGCCTTAAAGACTTCTCCACGAAGCAGCCCTTGGAGAAGCAGGGCACACACAGCTGCTGCCCTGCGTCACTTCCCGCAGCATCCCACACTGCAATGGTCCCTCCCAGGCAGGGGGAACCCAAAGAACCACCAGATTCAGCCACAGCTCTGGGCCTTTGGGGCTCTGGAAAAGCCTCTTCTTCGTAAATGTCTTCATCAGCATCTGCCACATGGCTTTCTTTTTCTTTTCTTTTTTATTTTTTTAAGAAAGCAACAACAATATTTTTCTGTATTTCTAGGTCAAATTACAAACTGGAGCAGTGGGGGTTCCCGTGCAGGGCAGGGCTGTGGTGCTGTGGGGACGGTCACAGCGTGGGTCAGGCTGAAGAGCTCTCTGGTAACGCTTTGGCAGAAAAAGGGATTTTTTTCTTCCACCAAAAAAACACCAAACACCCGCCATATGACCTGATATTTAGGGTTTTGTCCCGACAGTGAGGTAAAATGAGCTCTGTTGGCAGGGGGAGCTCCTCAAGAAGCTCTGCCCCATCTGTAGAGAGGTCCAGCAACAAAATCATTGGGTGCCCTGGATCCCACAGAACAACCCATGGCTGTAAAAGAGGGAAACTGAGATAATGGAGAGAGCAAAACCATCCAAATGGAGACAGGAAACGAGGGGTGGGGCTGGTGAGGCCTGGACTGGAGCTTGGGAAGGCCTACAAGGAAACTGCCACCTATTTCACAAGGCTGCAAGGAAAAGACTGATTTGCAGGCAGGTCATTTCCTATTGCAGCAAGAAAAAAGATGCAATAAAGTTCCTGTAGAGGAGATTTAGTCCATCCTTCACTTACTGAAACAGTGGGAAAGCAACACCTTCAGGGACTCAGGAAACTCTCAAAAGTCCAGCAACAAAACAGGGGGACACAGCCCTGCTGAAGGAATGGCAGAGCTCTTAGGCTACAGAGTGACCCTTTTATTATTAATAATAATAATTTTTTAGCAGCTTCTACAAAATCCATTTCATGGGCAAAGATTTAATTATGCCAAAGGCCACACAAAATCAGAACCAAAATTCTCCTTGTTTCCAAGTGCTTCCTATGTGTGCTGAGAGGCAGCACACGGGGACAAGCAGGAGAGGGAGCTGAACAGCACAACAGCTGCTCTAAACTATCATTCCTTTGTAAGCCCTGAGTTTCAGGGATGTATTTTAAAGCTGGACGTTTGAAATAAAAAAGTGAATGATGTCTATGAGTTGTGATGAGGGGTTTCTCCCAGGTTTGAGGAGCTGAGAGAGCAATACAGTAATTTTCTGTAAACTAATCTTTTCTAGTGCTTCAGGGCCTGCAGCAGCACTAATTAACTGCTAACTCTTTTAAAAGAAGTATATTTTAAACAGTATATTGAACTCTTTTAAAAGCCAACTAATTTTGTCATATGAAATAAATTTTAATTGAAAAATCTATTGTAGCTGCGCGAATCTCAAGATTTCCCTCAAATAAAATCATTGGAAACATTTTTACAGTCACAAAGTATTTGTGAGAATTGTGGACAAGAGAACCTAACCACAAAAATATGAAAAGCCATCATAAAACCTGTAAAATGCTGCAGCAGAATTTGCCTATGTTACCTGGGCCAAACCCTAGATTGCTGGGGACATGACATTTTTCATGAGAACATCTTTCACTGCACACCTAACATTTCACTCGAGCTGCAGACTGCGTCTGAGCTCCTTCACATCCATTTGACAGTATGTCAGCAGTGACAAAATTCTATAAAAGGATGGCAGCTTTGCATACAGCTCAAACTTATGCAGCACAAGCTTCCTGTGTGATCTCTGAAAGGCTGAAAATACTTTAGATGTGAAAAAAAAAAAAAAAAAAAAGCAAAAAAAAAAGCCGGTTTAACAAACTCTAAGGGCTCATTTAATCTGAATAAAACTAAGCAGGAAACAGAAGCTGCATAGACACTACCTGGAGCAGATTGCTGTGCAATAGGTTGGCCCTTGTGTTTGCTGTGCAAGTTAAAGATGGAGCGTCATTTCTGAGGCGCTGATTTCTTGTCCCTGTTTTAGTGGCTGATGGCGTCATTGCCTATGAGATGTGTCACCAAGCTGGTGAACATCCAGATTGCCTCATCTCATACCTCAGAGAATTAAAGCTAAAAAAGCAGTTTTAAAAAATCACTGTTGACTGAAGGCGCTGAATGCCCAGCAAATGTTACCAACTCTGTTATAATAAATTCAAGAGGTATCATGGTGCATAAACAGCAATTCTGAGGCTTATTCTGGACCAGAAGTCTCCTGACGGGGAAAGAAAACTTGATTTTTAGTTGTTTTTGCCTAGTTCAGCCTTTACTCCCTGTTGTGATGACTGGCTGGCAGCCTGGTGTCTGCCTTGTAGAGCAGACACCCAGTAGCAAAACTAACTCAGTGGTTAAATCAAGCCATAACAGACTATACAAACCTGACTCACACAGGCACAGGCCTGGAAGGACAATTGTGTATCCATAACTTTTCATTAGTAAAAATGGTAAAGTGCCATGGTCATGGAACCATGGAATGGCTTGGTTTGGAGGGGACCTTAAAGATCATCCAGTTCCAGCCCCTTGCCATGGGCAGTGACACCTTCCACTAAACCAGACTGGTCCAAGCCCCATTCATCCTGGCCTTGGACAGTTAAAACATAATGATTTTTTTCCAACATCTTTCACCAGAGGAATGTTATTTTTCATAATTTTAGAACATTTCAAAGGAAGAAAAAATATTTTTTTTCTGCATGACCAGTAATTCATACACTTGCTCATAGCAATCGTTTGCTCAATATGCTGATGTCCATTCAACAGACACTTATTTTTATTTTTTTTTGCTACAAGGGCCTTGAATATTTAATCCCAACAAAAATGTTTCTGGAAGCACATTCTGATATGTCAAGAAGGCTGTGCTTGTGGTCATGTAACAGCTCCAAAAGCTCATGGCCTCTAATATCACCTGCTTGGGCTATAAATGCTCATTATGCAGGAGCCTGAGTGTAAATGTCAATGTAAATATACAGCAATGGTTAAATTCACACAACCATCTCAAGCACAACGTGCATTATAAATATTCTGGTGCCATCTTCCAAAACCTTTTACTCTGAGCTGACTTTTCCCCCCAAACAATCCATTTTACTTAGCACAGTCTTCAAAGTGAAAGAGGCATTTTAACAAAATGGTCACAGGTGGTAGGAAATAGATCTTTAGAGATTCTCCAGCACTTTAATGTTGGCTCTGTGGAAGGAACATATGTGCTGTGACTTGAGGTCTAAAACCCAGAACATTCTCATTTTAGGAGAAAAATGATCTTGCATTAAATCACTTAATAGCTGAGCCACTGAAGTTTTGATAAGAGATATACTGTGGAAAGCAGCAGAGAAGTTTAGCATAGAACTCTCTGAACATTTACTTCCTAATAAACTTCATTTTGCCTTAAAATTAAGTTTGGATTTAGGAATATTCATAGCTAAGAAAATAGCATATATTTTTTGGTTTAACCTCATTGTTTTTCAAGCTTAGTTACTGCTATATTTCATTGTTAAAGAAAAAAAAGTAGGACACTAAAGTTAACAAAAACTACTGGGTAAGAAAGTTCTATAAAAACTCAAACTAGTCTTTTTCTCTCTCTTTCCCAGGTGTTTTTAGAGATCTTGCCATTTATTTTAAAAGCCAGCCTTGCCTAGGGCTATATTTAATAACTTAGAAAAGCCACTCCAATCCATTGTATAGCCATACTGTACTAAAAAAAGAGACAAAACCCCAGCATATGTTGATGCATTATGTAAAGACTTTCCTTGACAGGATTTAGTTACATGCAAGCTTGAAATGCAGTGTAAATGTATTTTCTGGAGTGCTAAAAGTACTACAATACCAAACTGCCAAAAAGGTGGCTTTGCATCACACAATAAGGAACCTTGAAAGAACAGAGTTGTGCACTCTGGGAGACAATATCTTGATCTATGAGCCCGTGATCAGAGCTACAAAAAGAGTCAATGTTTTCAAGGTGAAGGAAGAGTCTGGAAGGCATATGGCAGTCCTTAGCAAAAAAAAAAAAAAAAATATTCTCCAGTGTTGTTTCTACCTCTGTTAAAAGAATTTCAGCTGCTTGGTGAATAGTTTCTAGTGAAAAAAGTCCCAAATCCGGTGAAATCCCATGCTGAGGATGAACAGAGAAGAAAGAGAAGATATTCTGAGATATTTTCTCCTTCTGTTTCAGCCTTTGAGGAAAAACAGTCTAATTTCTACAGTACCAAAGCCCCCATTCACAAATAAATAAATAAACAAACAAACATAAGCTAGCAGCCAAACAAGCTATTCACAAAAGCAATGTGTCCCCATCAAATCTAGTGGAAATCAGAATTGCTGAACTCTTTTCTTGTCTCTTCCTAGCAGAGGCTTTATCCAAGTGGCAGCTCTGCTCTCACCCTGCTGCCTCCCATGCTGCCATCCCAGAGCACATCAGAACTGTCCAGGCACTGATGCCAGAAAAAAGAAGGCAACAAATGCAAGGGAGAGTCAGCTGCAGGATGGCAAACTCCTCTGCAGACAGATGAATGTTCTCTCTTGTGTCCAGAAGCTTTCAGGGGAGACTGTGCTGCTTGGAATGGACTGGGAAACATCAAATAAATCAGTTTATCAAAGACTTGAAGCAGTTAGTTGAATTAATTAGTTCCGTATGTCAGTTCCAATCCCTCCCTGTGATTTTATTTGCTCATGTAATACACAGATAATTCTAGTTTGTGTGCATGGCTCTACTGCTTTGCCCTTTTCCTCAGCTCCCCTGTTCTGGCAGGTAATTGCTGTATTCTCAGAGGATCTGGGAGATGTCAGGAAGTCAGGTTATTGGTGAATGGAGGTATCCAAATCTGAGGAAGGAAAAAGAAAAAAAAGAAAAGGAAAAAGAAAATAAGAAGGACATCTTCAGTGCAACTTGTAGCCACCAGGCTGAGTATTAGATGTGTTTGAATGTTTGCACTTCTTGGAAGAATTAGTCAGAGCAACCACCTAGAAAAAATCATGACTTCCTTACTCACAGCACTTCAACATGTCCATAGAAATAAAACGAATTTCAGCTTGCTCCAAGCAGACAAAAATAGAAAACTGATAGCCCTCATTCTATAGCTCTTGAGCTTGTTCCAGTTTTTCAGTTCCTTTTAATTCTATAGTCTGTGGTCTCTGAAGTCAGAGACTTCCTTTTCCCTTGTTTCTCAAGGCCACACTGTCCTCTTTGCTCTGGTCCATGCCTGTAATATTGCTTTTTTGGGCCCTTTCTTATTTTATTAATCTGCCAAGATTAATGGAGACTCTCCTAAAGCAGGTACACAGCACTAGTGCTGCAGCTACCTCTGTAAGTTTTCATGGAATAATCACCTTCAGGCTACAGCAGAAGGAGCCTGGAGCCATGTTTTACAACATCTCCACTCTTTCATGATGTGTGGGGGGGTGTTTGCAATGCTAATTTCTTCTCAGCCAGAATTGGACCTTCTGAGCTGTGAGAAATGTTCATCCAGATCCATTACTTCCATAAGTCCAGGCAAGCCCTGCGACAGGACAAAGTGTATCATCAGCAGTTCCAAAGGAAAATGGTATTTAGGGCCAGGTAATAATTTTAGGAGTATTTAGGATGTAGGAAAGAGGGAGAGAAGGAGTCTCTGCTGCAGCCTCTGGGTTTTTATAAAGGCTTAATTAATTACAAACCCTTCAGTCCAGCTCCCCACCTGTGTTATCAATTCACCTTTATTTCAAGCTCCAGTTACCGTGACCCTCCTAATTCTTCTGAGTAAAAAACCATTAAACATTAGGCCTGTTGGGAAAAACACTCTCCACAAGGCTTTTTAATCCTGGTTTATTCTTGCCTTGTAACAGGGTCTGTGAAACCCTCTTGCACTCATTACTCATTTCTTCACAGAGCCAAGAGTTCTTTTTGATAACCTTTAACAGCGACAGTCGATGGAGGCACCAGCCCTTCTCCCCTTGTGCATAAGCTTGCAAATCTAAAATAGGGCCTTAATGAAAAGAAATTTAAATATTATAACTCCACAGTATATGTCATTATGATATATTGAATGCAAAGCAGCTGTTCCTGACAGATTTGGCATATAACGGGGGTAAAGTAATTTTACACAAATCATTATGTTCATTATATTAAATTAATAGATTAAAATTAGTCAGTCATGTTTTGTAAGACCATTTTACCCACAGAGCCCTTTATCCTTAAATTCTAAGAGGTTTTTTTTTTGTTTTGTTTCTCTTCAATATTCTGTGCAAAGAGGACATAAATGCCCTGATCACTTGGAGCATAAGCCCCTAAATTCATGGCTGTTGAGCCTTTTCCAATATAAGCATCTGAAGAAAAGGTACTTAAGGGAAATAGAAAATGACATCATTTTTTTCCTGATCTTTTGAAGAATGATTTTTTTTTTTCCCCCATCCTGCAGGAACAGATTCTGGACTAATTTTTCCTACCAAAGGCTTTAAAGTCTAAAATTCATCAAACATCTTGTCCTCAGAGACAATGTCATTCAAGTTCAAAGGATCTATAGCCCAGCAAAGCTGATGTCTTATTTCAGAGCTAACGCCTTTGTTTTCATCGAATGTTTGATTTCATCAAATTAAACCAATTCTTACACATCCCATAAATGTGAAATAAAATAAAAAAAAAATAAGACAGACCCAAACCCTTTGATTCTCTGGAGAGGAGCACACATATACATATACATAGATGTACATGTATATCATATACATTAATTTAGTATGTTTTTCTAATATTTTTTCAGGATGTACTTATTATGTATATAATCAGGTTTTTCATATGCTTTTAAGGAGGCTGAATTGAAAATAGTAGCCTTCCAAGACATTTGTTTTAATGATCATCATTATAATTAAGTGCATGCTTTTCATAACAAAATATTAAAAGAATTTTTTTTCAAGTCAAGTCTGGGTCTGATTACTGATGGAGCAATTTCAAGATCTTTTGTTGAGAAGCATTTCAATATTCATTCAGAAAAATGTCAGGAGACCAGACTTCAACATAGAACTTTGGTGATTCATACTTCTGGTGTTTTATCACTTCAGCTTTAATATCTAGTTAAAAAGAGAAACTTTAAATAAGATAAGACTACTAATGAAAATCAAGCAATCATATGCTACATCATCTTCCACAGAATTTAGGATTTCCAAAAAGTGACACATAGCTTTATCCTTCCTCCATATCTGATACAGAGACATGCAGAATCTTTCATTTAGTAGTTACATTTGAAAAGTTGAGTAACTTCTCAAAATTCAGTGTACTTGTCCCTGTATTAATGTAGAAGAAATTTATCTTTCCTGATCCAAGTTCTTTCAAAATCAAATGAAACTTAAATGCTATAATGAGGTTTATAAATTCATTAAATTAATCTGGCACTGTACTATATTGGAACTAGAAGTCAAACAAAAATCAGGGAAATAGTTTAGTGGTGGACTTGGCAGCACCAGGCCCAAGGCTGGAGTCAGTGACCTCAAAGTCTTTTCCAACATAAATGATTTCATGATTCTATAATAAGTGGGATTTTCACATCAGTTTAAAAATAAGAAAAAACCTCACAATTTCAGGGTCAATTACTCAGGAGCAGGTGAATATGTTCTTTTACTCACCATTCCTCTAACTGAGACCTTCACATTTTTTCTCTTTAAGTAGGAGCAGTGAAGAAAAGTCCAGAAGCATCCTTAAAAAGGAAGGTCCACACAAGTTACCCAGGTGTGAGGTGTTTTCCACATAAGAAGGGCAGAATTGGCAGCATCTGCTGTCTCCTGGCCACAGTGGTTTAAATTAGATATCACACAAAACAACATCTGAGCATTTGGCACAAACTTTCAGCTAAGATGACAGAGCTGCTTCCATGTCTTGTCTGAAGATTGAATATTTCTGAATACTGCCTTTCATCTCCCAGGTTAAAATCAAAATAAGACACTCATTAAAAGGAAACAGAGTGTTGTGTGCTTGACACACCTCAGTGAATAAAACAGAAAATAGAGGCAAAAAAAAAATGACAAGCATGTTTCTGATGAGATTCATTAATGACATTTAGAAACTCCCAGTTCTTAGCACCTTGTGCTCAGGTATCAATGGGAACTTTGCAGATGTCCACTCACAATTACCTTTGGAACAGCCTCCCCACCCCAGGCTTTCCAAACTGAGGCACCAGGAATATCCTTGGAGCAGAAAAGTTGCAGGTTGAACTCAAGAGGTTGGATTTGGACCCTGCTGCCAAAATTATGTTGCAATCCCCACCCCCCTACACTTCAGGCTTATCTTCATATTCTTGTACAGGGATGATACAACTGCCACTCACTTTTATTTCAGACGAAGGGGTCTCGGTGCTGTTTGCCCCCACGCTCACTTCAGAAGCCTGTGTAAATCTTCCCCCACATGGGAATCATTTTGAACATATTGAATAATGATTTTTCTATGTCTCTGCCACTTTGATGTAGCCTCCGAGGAGAAGGAACTATCCTGGGTAGACCACTTGGTCATGTTTTAACAATTTCAGGATTGCTTCAAAATTCTTCAATAAAATGTAAGGTAAAAAAAAAAAAAAAAAAAGAAAAAAAGAAAACCACCAGAATTAAGTTCAGTAGATGAGGCCCCATCCCCCCCCCAAATTATAATGTAGAAACTTTTTGAACTTATACTTTAAATTCACAATTCGTTTCTAATTTTAAAGCTATATTTTATCATTTGATTAATTGCTTAAAACTGTACACAAAGATAAAGGGAACTTTGAAATTCATACCTTGGAGTATTAACATGTACTCAGGACTAGATGTAAAATGTCAGAGAGAAAAAAGATCTAATGAACTCTTTATTGGTGAAATACAGTATTGCAGCTGCCCAGAATTTTAAAAGGTTTGTACCCAGCTCCAAAGCCAAATAACTACAGAAGTTTACTTACAGCAGAGCTCTTTCAGCATTTCCAATCTCTTCTTCCAGGGTTCTTTTAACATTAATAAAATGTCCAGAGAAAAAAATAATAAAAAGGAAAAAAGTGCAACCGCAGAAGAATTTTTCCATCTAGAAAATTACACTACCATAAGTTTTCCTTTTCCCTGATGTCTTCTCTGCCATAATAATGGTTTCAGGATTTAAATCCTTTGCTGCTATTGTGACTTCAAAGCCTTAAAACTGCAATTGAATGAAGTAGTTCATCTGTCATTATTCAAATATGAAGCAATTATGATGAAATAAAGATAGAATTCCATTGAGAAATACCCCAATCAATTCTCACTTATATTTAACTAGAAACATAAAACGATGCTTAGAAGAGTAAGTTTAGGTAATAAAAACTTGGGATATAAAAAGTATGAATTACTGATCTATAACTTACTCATTTCTGAATAAGCTGTCTAAATATATTTCACAAATATTGACAAAACTTTAAGCTTACTATGCAAAACTGTCTCTCAGCTGGTCTCAGAGAGAGAGTAGCTTTTCAGAAATAGATTTGCACCAGCTTGAGTGCCCAGAGGTTCAGCTGGGAACCTGCAGTGGTTTTTGGGGCTCTCTGGGTAGGTCAGCTCCCTCTGAAGTGTGTTTTATAGGTGAGTATAGATAATACATTTACCTCAGCCATGTCTTCATTATAACAGCGAACATGGCAGTGCTGGGTGAGTGGTTGGACTCAGTCTTGGAGGTCTTTTATAACCTCAACAAATCTGTGACTCAGGGAAAGGTATTAAAATAAAATATTGATGTGGCTGCTTTGATGTCAACACATTGTGTCAGGCCCCTCTGGGGATTTAGCCCAAAATGTTTATTTTCACCTTTGTGACCCCAACCAAAGCCCATCTCTCCCCCAGGGGCTGGAATTTCACAGGGAATTCCCACTTCTACCCAGTTCTGCTTGGGAACATCTAACATGGGTTAAAATGTTAATTATTTTGTTTTAGTATCTTCCATCCTTTCTTGCATCTTTCTCGCTTAATCTACCAATGTAAAATAATTTGCCGTTAAAACAAAATCAAGGTGGGTTCTGGCATTGTCAGACAAGGACATTTTGGGGTTTAAACTCTTCAGACAAGCCACATCCTTTCCATTCTCAGTAATGCCACAAGCTCAGATGAAAAAAATTACTATGTCATGCCTTTTTCTTCACTCAGAGTTCTTTTGTTTTGTTATTCTTTTGGAAGACAAAGGCATCCTCTGCTCCTTGTGAAGAAAGACTTTGCCTTGTTTTGGTGTTCCCGTGGCAAAACAGGGTTAAAAATGTTGAACATTTTGAATAAAATGGATGGATACTATGGTATTTTTTCCTTGTATTTTCAACAGCTGCAGTGAGCTTAGGGGTTCTGCACATTCTTAAATTTTGCTGTGCTGAAAAAGATCACACACAACCAGGGATCTGCATACTCACATTTGCCTTCATTTTGTAGATATTTTCTCACTTTACCTGGCTATCAATTTTCTGTCATCTACAGATCCTCATGTCCTGCAGTCCAATTTGAAAAATGTAATTTCTTCAGACAATCCAAGAATGAAATGTTATCACAATTAGAAAGCAGTGGTACTTAGTATTGAATTTTAAATCAGAGATGTAACTAGCAAGAAGCATTTGGGGTATATACAATTAATTATTTCACACATAATTATTCCTGATACCACTCTAACTGTGATAACTTAAAGCATTTGAAAAAGCAGACTGTAATTTTTATTTTTTTTTCATAGAAGCTCTTTCCCTTGATATTCTTTTGCTAAATAATATGTAAAATACTGACACCTAATGTTAACTTCCAGTATTATTCATCTTGGAAAACTTTTACTTCAAGTAGGGAAAGACCCTGTGAAACTGATACTTATGCTTCAATTTTGTTTCATTAAAATGAGTAAACTTCAATATAGGTTTCCCTCACTTTTTGGAAATAATTTTCTGAATTTATAGATATATATGTCTATAAGTGCAATGAACTTTTAGTTTTATTATCACAGGTTAAGAAGAGAGAATAACTCAAAATAGTTGAAATAAGTGAGTCTTGATGCACTGAATTTAATCAAATCCATCAAATAGAACACAAATACATACTTGTAAAGTCAATATTTGTACCTGTAGCTTAAAATGATACTAAAAGACAAAATATAATCAAATATTTATTATTAATCTGTTTTCCTTGAAACCTGAACTGCATATATTTAGAACTTTACCTACTACATGATTCACTTTCCTCAAACAGAGACAAAAAGATTATTTTCACTTGTTAATTAAAGATTATCAATTCACTTGTGTTAATTAAAAGCAGATCTCAAACTTCTCAAAAATCACTGTTTATCTCCCCATAACTGCCAAGAGAGCTTGTCCAAAACTTAAGGTCTAGAAGCTATTTAGAAAGAGATTCTGTGATTCTTACTCCTCTGGAGTTTGAGCTGATATCAGAATAAGGTGCTTTATAATATGAACTACATTCATATCTGAATTTATATTGTTTGCCCAACTCTGTAGGGAAGAGTTAAGAGCCAGTTGGCACCGGTACACAAGTGCTGCAAAGGCACTGACACGGAGTTAAATCCCTTTCCAGCACTGTGGACCTGCACATTTTTATATTCTGTGCTTTTTGCATCAACTGTCACTTTATGGAAAAAGGTCCTTTTCTAAGACTGTGCCACTTGACAGACAAAGTAGCTGAGCTGCAGGTTCAAGGATAAAAATAAACCCACAAAAATGCAGATACCTGGCCTGCAACACAGCCATCAGTCTCAGCTGAGCTGTGGAGAGGTGACGTCAATGTAATCAAAACCTCTTGAGTGAGACAGAGCTTTCCAACTGATTAAGACTCCTGTGCTATTCTTTCCAACAATATTCTGGTTAAAGAAGCTCTTCTTTCTCTTTACAAGTGCTAAAAATACCAATAAATGCTGTATTTGCAGTTTTTTCAGCTTTGCCCTGAACCAATAAAAATCAGCATTGCTGCAGGAAGGATTTTAACATACACAGTTGGGGAATTTTAGAGAAGAGGTAGATGCTCTTTTGTGCAGCAGGAGGTGCTCTAAGGGTGTGAAAGTTTCAACCAGCAAAAATAACTGCAAGTAAAACTAGAGGAGACCTCACTCCCCCCCAGAATCCTTCTTCACTCTTGAAGCAGAATAAAAAGTACCATAGAATCAGAGTAGCTGGGGTTGGAATGGACCTTTTAAAGGGAGGCACCTTTTATCCTGAGCAGGTTGCTCAGAGCTCCATCCAAATTGGCCTTGAATATTCCCAGGGATTCATCCACCCCCTCTCAGTTCCAGTGTTTCAGCACCTTTAAAAACTGCTTTCTTACATCTAACCCAAATCCACCCTCCTGCAGTTTAAACCATCCCCCCTTGTCCTGTCACATCAGTTTGTCCCTGTCTTTATTACAGGCTCCCTTCACATATTCAAAGCACTACTGGATGTAATTTTCTAAGTGTTTCATACCAAAAATGAGACACATTGAACATCATCAGAGAGGAAGTTTCAGCTGATTCTTGGAAAACGCTGTGTGAATAGCTACAGACTTTAGAGCTTAATTGCCAATTATGCCAAGGTGTTATTTATGCCTTAAAACAACTTTGGGTAAAGAGTTGCTGAAATGTAAGCAGTTTTTCTACGTTGCTCTTGCCTGCCTGGTGCAAATCTCTGTAAAAATTTGGGCCACACGGTGAGCTAACAATGAGATATTTTGCTGCTGCTCAAAGAGCTCAGGGTTCATTTTGCCTAATCCCAACTAAGCCTCACTAGAGCTGCAGGGAGTGCTTGTACAGCCCTTCACGCTGCCTTACATGGGTCTACAGCTCTTCTCAGCTTTCTGCAGCTCCTCCTCTCCAACAGGACTACCTAGAAAGATAAAATGTTTTGTTTTGGCCAACTGAATCGCACCAAAGAATGCAATGTAAATTCTTTCTTCAATTAAATCATTCATTAAACCAGAATTTCAAAATATTGGGCCCTTTGAAAAACTCGGTGTGCAGCAGTCAGGAGT
Source organism: Pseudopodoces humilis (assembly GCF_049639895.1). NCBI lineage: Eukaryota > Metazoa > Chordata > Aves > Passeriformes > Paridae > Pseudopodoces > Pseudopodoces humilis. Next base: position 4,079,203 of record NC_142207.1, read on the forward strand.
TTTGAAACAAGTAATTGTTCAACTTTTACTTTTCAAGTATACCCTGTACTTTAAATAGAATTACTAAATTAAAAATGTAAATTGGGCTGTATCTTTTAACACTTGGTGATTTGTCTATTTTCCACATTTTATTATGCATAATTCTTGTAATAAGGAAGGGATTTTTTTTCATCCCTGTTCTAGTTGATAGCAATTCTTCCATGCTTCTCAAGGCTAATGTAATAAAACTACATAAAATGTTTAAGAAGAGCCCCATTAAAATATACAAAGCATACTAATTCATGAAGTCAAAGTCAAAGCAGAGTGGAAATATGAGCTTTAATAAAACTATGTCTGTTGTAAATAACTATTCAAGCACAGTCATTTTTTTGCAAATTGCATGGGATATAGCTCGGTCTACTCGAAGCAAAGAATCACTCAGCAGGATAAATGCATCTTGGTCAGAAATAGATTAAAAGGTACAGCTGAGCCATCAATAAGAACCAGATAGCACAGTATTATTTGCTGTTTGTTTTGAAGATGTAATTGCAGATCCCAGGATTTCAATAAATCTGTGCACATCATGGAAAGAATTGTAGAGAGGAACTGGGGCAACGCGAAGAGCGTTTGGTTCTCGCATGTCACACTGCAAAACAGAGAGGGAACATTCAGTAAATTCAGGTCACTTCATGTTTATCTGTCAGGCTATATTTTTAAATGCCACAACTTGTCTTTAAGGAAGAGTGACTGGACTGACAAGGAAGCACGTGTAAAACCTTTGGGATCCTCAAGGAGCTACAATGAGGAGAATGACTGTGAAAAATTTAGTAAGAGTAGTTTTGCCTAAAACAATGATGAAAAGTTCAGGATGGGCAGGACTTTATCAGCATCATTGAGGGCTTCAAATCAGCTTTGTAGCCCCAAAATTCATCTTAGTGAATTTTATAGCAACCCTGAGTTGAAGAGGCACAGAGATGACAAAAAATAAAGCACAAAAAAAACCCCATTCCAGTATGTGAGTGTCTCGTTCTAAAGGTACAAGTAATGGCACATGCATTGCAGTATTTTTCTTCCTCTCATTGTGATTTTGAACATTTTGCTGAATATAATTATCTCTTATATTTGAAAAATATCACTGCACTGAAAAGACAAGCCAACAGTGTGAGGCCCTTTGCCCTCTTAAAAGCAGGAGTTCCTGGAATTCCCTGGCAGCACCAAAGCAGCAGCATACATAACCTAAAGGATGTGCTCTTTGGGGAGACAGGTAGCCAGCAGAAATAAAACTGATATCTCAATTATATGGCATCATGCTATCAGTCTCACCTCCCAGCACATCTAAATCACCCATTGTATCGTCCTAAATTTCACTTTTATTCTTTTGGAGAAGTGCTCGATGGTAACTGTGCCATTACGAGGAAATGATGCTCAGTGGCTTCTTTTTCTGAATGCTAAAACACATCTCTAAGGAAATGACAGCATTTCCATGGCTCCATCTCAATGCCTTACAAAACTTTTGGCCATTTGTGGATCAGAAGGGGACTAATGTTGGTTCAGAGTTCCTTGTCATGTAAATTGAACCTGTCGCTGTGCCTCCCTCCCTAAGGCACCCATGATAGAGCTCTAACCTCAGCAGTGACTCCAGAACTACTGGAAATAAGTTAACAGTGAAATGGCAATACACACCAACAAATAATTTATAAAATAACTCTATGTATTTGATTACTTGCACAAGTGAAAATTGAAATTGTAAGAAGTCATCATCAGTCCTAGTGGGTTTTTGCCTTATATGAGACTACATTTTAATAAAGGCAAATTAATGGCTTGTTAGTTGTTAAGAAGGTGAAGTTTGATTTACTTACAGCTACTCCTCTCTTCTCCAGCTCTTTAAACACAGATTTGATTGGAAGGGAAAACGACAGAGTGAGCTGACATCCTCTCTCCTCAATGTGAGATGGTGTGATTATTCTTACAAAGGGCTTCTCTGGATTTGTTTTATCCTCACTGTAGTAATGCTTTATCAGGTATTCCAGGTAACCAGTGAGCAGAATGGATTTCTTCCTCAATGCTTTCATTGTAGTTTGACTGAAAACCTGTGATGATTTGAAATCATTAAGATGAGAATGTGTTGCTGTAGAAAATGAAAAGGAAATAAAGATTTCTCTAAACATTATCACTGGAATCAAGTAGTAATACCAGAGAAATACATACACATGACAGGATTGGGCTTTTGAAAACACAGGATAATGTTATGCCTTAGATAATGACAGATATTTGTGCCTCCTGCTTAAAAGTTTCATGCACATCACTATTTCTGCAGAAATAACTTGCACACAAAGCCAGTTTTCTAAGAGAGCATTCCTCTGCATGTCTAAAGAGGATCCATAAATCCTCTGTAGGTGCAACCAGGCTGCATGAACCTCAGAATCACATGAAAGTTTTCGCTTGTGTATAACTTTAGTACACACCTTCTCACCCTCTACAACTCCCTGAAAGGAGCGTGTAGCCAGGTGGGGTTTGGCCTCCTCTCCCAGGAAACAACTGATAGAAAAAGAGGGAAGAGCCTCAAGTGGCACCAGGAGAGGCTTAGTTTGGATATTAGGAAGAATTGCTTAACTAAAAAGGTGGTCAAGCGTTGGAACAGGCTGTCCATGGCAGGAATCACCATCCCTGGAAGTGTTCATAACCACATCGGTGTGGCACTTCAGGACATGGTTTAGTGGTGGGCCTGGCAGAGCTGGTTTAATGGTTGGATGATCTCGGAGGTCTTTCCCAAACTAAGTGATTTTACTAACAAAATCCAAGGGCCAAGACTGAAACATCATGACTGGTGTAGAAATTCTTGTCTGTGAAAGCACAAAATGTGTACTAGCATTGACTTTACAGCTTTAAATCCCCAGGTTCACCCTCTACACTAGAGAAGTAATGATTTTAGGATTACTTATAACTTGGAGAAGCTTTAAGAGAAGTACCTGAGAAATACTACTCAAAATACAACAAAGTACTTTTTCCAGCAGCATCTGGAAATTGTAGTTTTGCAGAACATCCCAAGCCTCACCCCCTGATGCTTTCACAGCCACTAGATGCTGCACAAAACCATGAACCTCTGCATTTGTGTTTGTGACACAGAATGTGGATGCTCTAAAACAGATTTTGCAAGGGAATAAACGTGACAGGGACCAGAGCCACCAGCAGTCAGCAGATGCACAAGTCAACAACAATGTAGAGGTGCTTCGCTCTCCACCAGGCAGGCAGAGCAGACACAGAACAGTTCAGTGCATTACTAGAGGGAAAACAGAGACCTGCCTCCTATTCCTCCAGGATTTGCAGGAGTATGAGGGATGGATCTCCTTAGGCTGCATGAAAAAATCTGCTTCCACAGGCTTTGTGCAATGAATATTTGGTCTCCTGGGTGAAATTTTTTGAAAAAGGTCTTTAAAATGTGTCTGTAGAGCGCTCCCCTTTTTTCCATAAAAGGCAGCAGCTAGTGCCATAACAGTCACTTTAAGCATTATTGAGGAATAACATCCATTAACACTTGCAGTTTTCATTGTTTCCATTGGAAACACTGCCTTCTGCTTAATGTGTCCCAGTGAAGGTGGCGTGCAATTTCACTAGCCATCTCTTGCCAGACATGAAAACTATTTTGTTTCCCACTGTATTAGAGCAATTAGCACTGGGAAATCCTGGCTGTGCCAAAAGGTAATGTGGGCAGGGAAAGGGGAGGCGATGGAAACTGCTCAGCCCTCATTGTTCCAGGCTCCCTGCAGTGGGCTAAATGACACCAGCCCACACAAACCCGAGCACTGACAATCTGGGTCATGGCAGAATAGCTTTCAGCTTATCTCCAAGGTCACATAAAGTTTAAAACAATATACTGGATGTTTAAGGACTAAAAATATAAATTGTCAGGCGGAACAAGAGGCATGGCTGTGCCCTTTGCAGTCCTTCAGCGTTGCATGAAAGATGGAAAGATCATAACTGGCAATTTTCTGATTTTGTTTGTTTAAGATGTTGTTTTTTCAGTAAATACAGAAAAGGGATGTGGACACTGCTCTTTGTTCCAGCATCAGCTCAGCCATTCCACTAGAATTAACAGAATGCTAACCAGAAATAAATTTCTGCCATTTATGCTGGAGGCAAAACCTTGCTGCCCAAGGCTACCTTGAAAACCAGCTTAAGGATGATTTTATAGCAGAATATGTTGCACATAGCAGGTAAATCTGAGTAACACCACCTCTTTGAGCCACAGAGACCAAGTCCTAATTTCAGGGGAGAGCCTTCCTTAAGAGAAATGCTGGAACATCTTGATATGAAACACAGGTATTTGGGGAACAGCTCCATGCCCTCAGACAGGGATGGGCTGTGCTCTCCAAGTGGATCAGAGGATTTCTTCAGAGGAGGAATCGACTCCATGTGGCAGGACTGCCCTTCCCACAACCACAGTGTCAGTGATTCATACAGAGATAGGTCAGAGATGGGGCTCTGCTCCTTTGACCACCAGAAAATTAATGATTCTAGGAAAGAAAAGACAGTTTGGAGCTATACCACACTCATGAATTCCCCTTTTAGGAAACATCTGCAGGTTGTTTCTGTCTCCTCTGTTTATAACTAAAGGCAGAACAGGTTCCCTGAACCACTGGATCAGTTGATCCAGGACACCTAATTTTCTTTCATATATGATATAATTCTGCTTTGCTGGTGGAATAAATGAAGCAGCAGCTCTGAATGCAACTTTTCAGATTTACATGATTCCTTTGTAGGAAGATGTTGAGCATAATCCTTCCCATGAGTAGCCCTGAGACAAGTCACTGTGGGACTTGGTGATCTCAGACATCTCTTCTAACTTTAATTATTCAATGATTTTGAGCCATGAATACTTCTATGGGATAACAGTGCTGAGCTTTGAGTTTGTACCGAGCTCCTAAAAGCAGGGAAAAACACATTGCTAGAGCTCAGATTTGGAGGTGCAAACCTCAAATACTCTGGGTCCAACTCCAGCAGAGTTTGTGAGAGACATGGGGAGATGAGTATATTCATTAAAGGCCTTGGTCTCTCAGGGGTGTGGGGTTATTTTCTTTGCTTTTCATTACTTCTCCCCCTCAATTTTCAAATATTTCACAGTTTTCTATAAGGGAGCAGCAATAATACACGTAATATTCATTAGACCCTTTTATACTCTTAAATTCAGGCTCAAAGTAAAGCAATTACTTACCTCTAAACTAGCATGCAGAGCACAGACCAGTAAAATTGGAGGATTTGATAACCGGAATCCATTAATTCCTTCACTTAGTTGTAATTCTGGAAAATGAATAACTTATATTAGTGTTTTTGATTTCTTCATTTTAATGGATTGGACCTTATCTTGAAGTCTGTCCTCACACAGTAAAATATTTCCCTAATGTGGCCCGTAGGAACCGGTCATTAAAAGGAAATAGTAATCTATTCCCGGCTAATACTTTCAACTTCGAGAGAAGCCAAATTTTATCCAGCAGAAGACCTCATTAGCAGCTTCATGGGAACCAGAGAACTGCAATTAATTTGTTTAAATGGTGTGTGTTAAAACCACCTTTACACTTGAATCTCTTTTAAGGCTGGCACGAGGCAGAGAAATTCCAAGTCAGCGGAGCAAGGAATCACGTTCCTTAACTTTATTGAGCTGACGAGACATGGGAGGCTGCATATGCAGCTGAGTGTAGCTTCAGGCCACGGAGAGGAGTTGCCTAGACTTTGGGCTGTGAAATTTCACCAAATCTATTTAATAAATCTACAAAAGCCTCGCTGTAAGTTCTGTGTCACCATTCATATTTCACGCTCCAGCACCAGAGCGGGAGGATGCGGCGGAGGAAACGCTTTTCACACACAGCAGACTGGCTAATTTTATAATGCCCAACTTCTCCCCTGTAAACTGCTCATGGAAATGAATAAACAACGTTTTTCTTCTTCTAGCAGTATTTCAAGGCAATTTGTATCTCCTGCTGGCTTTCCATAGTGCCACTCTCGTGCGTTTGGTCTGAAAACAAAGAGCAGACTGAGGCTATTAGAGAGGTGCTCTCCAGCCAAAGCCACAGCAACAGGCACTGCCACAGAAAATTAAAAATATATTAAAAACAAAACACCCAATCAAACCAAAAAGCTCCTTTCTCATCCTGATCCCTCAGGATATTCTCTCTGCCATATTTTAAGCAGGAGCTGAGCAGTCTAGCTGTCAGATTTGGAAAGGAGTTCTCATTTTTGTTGGGACGATAAACACATGGCTGTTTCAGAGCAGGTTGTCCCTCCCTAGTGCAGGAAATTTGGAGATGCTGAAACATTAGTGGGACTTCATGACTTATGTCAGGTTGCCTTACCTTTATTTATACAATTTCTCATTAATTCCAGTGGAACTAATCCTGAAGAAAGATTTTACCCCAGTGACTGATAGCAGATCCTTGCTCCTCAGAGACTTATGAATTTAATTCACTGAGATACTTTGGAAGTTTCATCCATATTCTATATCTGCATTTTGAAGGTATTTCAGCAAAATGTCTAGGAGCAGACAGTCAAACCCTCATGCCCACACAAAAATTTATTCCAACATTTATTTTGTTAACTCCTCTGCCTCACATATTTAGGATGAGTTTAGTCTAATGCCTTTAACATAAATGAGGAAATGCAAAGTTCTGTCCTTTCTCCTCAAATGCTACAAAAGTGAAGCTGGCTACATATAAATAAATCAAATAAAGTAAAATTGAGAGTGCATGAATACATACTGTTTTCCATAAGGAATCGTGTTTTGAAGTCATGGCTCCACCAGCCAATTAGCCTAAGATTTTTTTAAAGAAAATAAATTAATAGAAATCTTAATACCTTTTAATTTAGCTTTAAGTATTAAGAACTATATAAGATTAAGCAACATGTACATTTCTAATAATACATTTTATCTCTAACAATGACATAAAAATGCAATAAATTCTCTAAAGAGCACTAAAAACTTAACATTACCATTTGAGAATTTCTTTTACAGCAAAGTATAAAGCACACCATATCTTTCAATTAACTATTGATTTTTAAAATATCCATTTTCTCAGAATTCACTTCACAAAACAAAAATAGTACAGAAATATTTCCACTGCTTGGTTCCAAGGCATTAAATTCAAAACATTTTCCCCTTCCTCTTAAACTTAGTTTAATGAATACTGAAAGCTAAAATGAGTTATAAAATCTGACTTAGTTTCACCAAGAAAAGGACTTTTTGGTGAACAAGAAGCAGACAACCAGACCTTGAAAAGAAGATTGTGTGGGCATTGCCTTGTCCTTATCGTGAGACCAGTGTGAATTCAGCATACACTTTTAATTTACTGAACTAAATTTATTCTTCAAAGAGAACTTTCTTTAAAATAAAACCCAAACCAGTTTAATGCAATATTCCTTTTTTTTAAGATCATCTCCTGAAGAAAAAAACTCCATACAGTTATTCAAGAAATGTCTGACCTCGGGCATTAAAATTACACTACATTATTAACTCCTATTTAATGGAAAATACGTTTAAGGGCATTGCTATAAACAGTTTTCTAAAGCATCTGGAGGAACTGGATCACCTGCAGCCTGGGCTCTGCAGATAAAACCAATATTGCAAAATCAGGGAATATTTCCCCACCTCCCTTGTGTTCTCCACTAAACTCAGCACACTGATATCAGTGACTAACAATGCCAGTCCTACTTGAGGTTCCCCTGTATCAATGTTTTTGCAATATCAAGAAGTCACCATCACAGGCTCCTTCCTGGACTTCTCAGCTCTCCAGAACTGGACATACTGGACACCATTTCTGCCAAGGCTTTGCTCAGTTTTCCCTGTGCCAGAGAGCAAAATTTTAGGAGTGAGGCATGTCAAAACTTACAATGATTAAAAAAATCTCTAAGTAAAGGTCACAGAAGATCAGCCCTCCTGGAAACAAACAGGGGAAAGAAAGTCATGGCCCATTCCTAAAGGAACATTTTGTAGTTTGCCTAAAAGAGCTGAGTTCTGCAGAATTAAGACCACATTTGAGTTAGAAACTTGTTATATGAATACTGCAGAGTGTAAAATAAAGTAGTTCGTATTTCTGTATAACAACACAGGTTTTATGTTTACTTCTGTGAGCTGCATCTAAACAGAGGGTCTACAGGAAAGGCATGTTTTTTTCTTTATTGCTGCATGATGTTTTTATTATTCTGAGGCCCATGAAAATTAACAGTGCAATATACATCCATTTTAAATGAGATATTACATTGCCAAAATGAATACACCCCAAATAAAGTACAATGGAGCCTCTGCCTGAGTGACTCCATTACTGATGCTTTGAATCATAAAAGATATTTCAGTTATTTTATAGGAACTCTATAATATATAGACAACAGTGCACTGCAAACCCTGAATATTGTATGTTCCTTCAAAAATCTACTGATATCAATGGCACACACATTACATGAATTTCAAAAGTTTTAAGCAGAAAAGAAATCCATGGGAAATAAAACATCTGGACTAACAGTCTGTGAGAACAATACCATGTTCCACTTGGACCACACCCAGAAAGCAAAGACAAAATGCAGATCAATCACACCATTATCCAGATCAGGGCTGATGAAAAGATCTCTGGTTGCATTTTGAATGCTCAAAACTCGCTAATTCTGAGGTTGGCTTCAACCCAGATCTCAGCTGCAGCACCACGGAGGCAACTTGGAAAGCGAAATTTCAAAACTTTTCCAAAATGACAGAATGAAGGATTTTATTTTTTTTTTTCTTAAGACATTTTTAGCTGTCTTGCCCTTTCCTACCATAATCTGACAATTTGCTTTTCCTCTGTTTTTATTTTTTTCTCTTTTGGCTGTTCTAGAACTTCAGAGGTGTCACTGCAGGATGTGCACTTTGAGGCAGCTCTGGTCCTACACTCTCATTGATCTAATAGCCCATATGGATGTCACGTTATTTGACATTTAAGCTGACAGGCTTCAAAGTGTGGAAATTAACAAAATCTTCACAAATTATAGCGATTTGCTGTTTACAATTTTCTGTGAAAATTTTGAAATGAAGGTTGCCACCGCTATGCCAAATTTCAACCTGTTGTGATGGGAGAGAGCTAAGGTGTTAAACCCCAAACATAACGCTTTATAAACGCTCACTAAAAATAATAGGCAATAAAACTGCACATTAACTTACTGCAGTAAAATTTCTTATTAAAGAGTTGTTACTCTGCATGCAAAGTGAGCATTTTGAACTGCAGTCGCCATTTCAACTGTTCCTGCCTCAAGAACAAAGGCACCAAGAGCTAACTAGATTTTGAATTTCAACCCAGAGCTCTTGGCAAAATACATAAAGTGGAAGGCTCTGAAAAGCCATATATGATGTGCTTGTGATTAAAAACCCCTTAAACATGTTAGCAATGGGACTGTCAAGTTTCATGCTTCCTGTGACAGATAAAACCCATTGTGGGAAGTGTGTTAAAAATCAATGTCTAAGGAGATAAAGGTCTAATTTAGCAAATGTTCCTCTATAAATTAAAAATTCAAATTTATCCAAATTGAGCCCTTCTTTTAGCACACCACTAATCAAAATTGTTATCTCATTGATGGATAGGTTTGGGTTGCAAGCATCCTGCTGTCAGTCCCAGGTATCCCCAGCAGCCTCCCGCGGCTGCTCAGCAGAGATGCTCCTGGAACACCTCCACAGAGGACATCTCCATCCTGGAGTAAAAGCATATTTGAAATCCATTGAGAAATCATGCCAAAAATGAGAGTAAATTAGTGCCATACTAGCTCTGTCTTTTTCTGCAAGGTGAGCATATTCTTACAAGCCCACTTCTGTTAGAAAATAACTTTTAAAATAGATTGCTTCGTTCTATGCCTCAAATAAAACCATTGTCATCAGAGAATGGTTTGGGGTGGAAGGCACCTTGGAGAGCATCTCTTTCCAACCCCTGCCACAGCCAGGGACACCTTCCACTGGACCCATCCAACCTTGTCTATGTCCTCACAGTTTGATAACACTGAGACTTTCCCAGGGAATTCTGCCACTTCCAATATTTGCACAGAATTTTTACACATGACACATAAAATTTAAAGCAAACAGTCATTAGCTCAGTTTCATGAAACAAAAATATAATCAAATATTGCTGAAAGGTTTTCAAATTCTTTTTTTTTTTTTTTCTTACTCCAAAATATTCTCTTGTTTTACAAATCAGTGAACAAAGGTTTGCTGGGCTGGAAAATGACTGCAAAAAGGAACAGTATCCTCCCTCTTATTTATTCAAACTCTCTTTAAGGACATTTACACCAGGGAACAATCCCTTCAATAAGTATTTTTATTTAGCTCATTTTCCTCCTTTATATGTGCCTGCATTAGACTGAAGCACTGGTTGTTCATAACTTGAGTCATCTCGTTTGTAGTCGCATTAATGATGCAGGAGTGTGGGATATAATGACCGTGATGTATGTGCAGTGTAAACATCAAAGAAGATCCAGTTAAAGAGCAGAGAAAAAATAAAAAAGAAAAAAGAAAAAATTCCTTTGACCTTTGTTTCGGTGTTACAGATGATCATTCTACTCATTTGTAATTTACAGCCTGGAGCAACACGGGTCTCATTCTCCTTCTCAGCAAGAAAAACAGACAGAAACTCTTGAGTGGGTACAGAAAAGAGGGAAATACCATTAATGTGGCCCAGCTTTTACAGTCCAGGGCAATGTGTTGGAAGTATCCTGTCATTAAAATTTGTGAGACAATCATGTCACATCCAGAGGAAGGCAAGTTGAAAAGCTACAGGAATACAGTGTGAAGTTTGTAATTCTTGATTTTACATCTTCCAGCTTCCCTGGGCACAGAACAGTTTGTCTCCTCTCCCTTATCAGGTCACAAAGCGAGCTGGAAATTTCATAGTCATTATTTAGATTTTATTAGGAGCATATACCAGCAGAGTATGTTATGTTTATGAAAGGATGGATTAACCCAAATCATAAACAGGCAGTTTGGGGCCAGGCTGTGTCCACAAATGAGCTGATGTAACTTCTGGGTGGCAGCTAAGCTCTTCATTCACACATTGCTTTAATTTTGCAAAAGCATCCAGGTGTTGGCAAAGATTTGTTTGATTTTTTCATGCTGCTGCTCCATCTATGAGAAAGAATCAGCTCTGAGGAGTTAATGAGACCTGTCATTGCTCACAAAGTTCATTACACAGAGCCAGGCAGATCTTATGCCATGTCTGCAAAGGCACCCTTTTGCAGGGAAAAGAAGGAAAGGGCCAAAAATAATCATGAAATTCAGTTCCTCGCAGTCCTACATGTCCATGGCACAACTGGCTGGCTGAGGAGCACGTCCATGTCTCAAGACACCCCAAAGAGCTAAGATGGGCAAGCAGCAGGAGCAAGAACAGTGTGACACAAGTTTAGAGGAAAGAGGTTGTGGCTTAAACATCACTCTCTTAGCAGGAAATGTGGGTGTGACAGAAACACCCATGAGATGCTAGAAATTAAACTGCAAAAGTACACAGAAAGCCTGGAGGCTGGAGCCAGCCTGGAGCTAGGAACAATCCACATCTGACCATGCTGGCCCATCATCCTTCTGCCCAGGAGAACGTGGTGGAACCATGTCACTGGTGGTTCACAAAGTCCAGCTTCAATATTTCAAATGTCAGGATAAAAAAAAAGGAAAAAACAAAACCGAATAGCAAACAAAAAAACCCACAAACCCAAAACCATTTCTAAACATCCCTTAAATCCATGCATGAATCTCCAGCCCAGCTGAAGGTTTAATTCCATATTTTGAGATACTTTGCTCCAGTTTTGTGGACTCTGTGTAATGCAACACAGAGAGAAAAAAGTACCCAGGACTCAGATCCTGAGCAGAAGCATCTCCTAATGCTGCTGCACTCAAAGGTCAGTCCCAGAAACCAAATTCATAGAAGTTCTGTCACCCCCTCAAATCTACCTTACTCTCACACAGATCTACAAACAACTCTGCACAACCTCTGAGCACAGACCTGGTCCCCAGGCTCAACAGCTGGGCTCAACTCTTTGCATTCTACTCTGCATTAATTTTATTGCAGCTTTCTAATTGCATTTTTAATATGTTTCAATTTAATTTCTATGGCATTAATTTTCTTGCAAGCACAGGAGCATGGTTGTGCTTCTTTGGATTTGATGCCAAAACTCAGAATAAATAGAATGACACATACACACACCAACTAAGAAAACAGAAAAACCTGCTCACTGCTTTACATGGCATATTTTTGGCTCACTGGCTGGAGTTTGAGAAGGAGTTTCAATTTTCTTTGCTATCACAGACTTGTCTGATCATTGATGAGTCATTTGGTCTCTCCACGCCTCAAACCCTCATCTCTAGGAATTGGGCTCAGGACTGCCTTAACTCTGCAGTTAGTGATGAGAATATATTTGTTAAAATGTGCTCATATATTTAGTAATGAGGACCATGTAAGGATGAAGAGGTAGATTTATTTGGAACATTTTATATAGGATTTTTTAATATGCAGATAAGGAAAGGGTATGTGGAGGTAAAGCTGATGTCACTTGTTTTTTCACCCTCCTGTCAGCCTTTCCCCAAATTATCACTTCACTCTCAAAGTTATTGCCAGTGTTAGGTTTCTACTCATTTCAGAATCTAATATTTTTCTTGATCTAGAACACTTAACTGAGAAGGCTAAAAAAATGAATAATAATAAAAAAAAAATAAATCAATATTTCTATTTCTTAATTCCACGTGATATTTTACAGCTATGCTGAAACAAAACAAGCCCAAGTGGATGGAAAACGTTATCCCACTCCACCCCACCCTGTCCATACTGAGCACCCCAGCAAGGTCCTGCTCCAACCCAGAGCTCCCCTGCTGACAGCTCACTGAAAGAGAGAAAAGACATTTCTAATGATGTTTGAAATGATGAGGGGGTCTCTTTAATCAAAAAAAAAAAAAGAATAGTGGAAAACTGAGTCCCAGTTTCATCACTGACATCAAGAATTCAATGATTTTAACCCCCTTGTGTAGGTGAAATTCTTCCCATGCTGAGAAGCTGTCAGGTATGGAGTGGCCCCACAGTATATATCTGTAAGGGCAAGGATTTGCACAGGGGATTAAGGGACTTATAGCAGCTACCCCTGTTAGACTTCAGCAATATTTCGAATCTAACTCTCACAGTCTCCTTCAGAAAACTTTTCCAAGATTGCCAGAAGCTATATTTAAAGCCTTTTTTTTTTTTTTCTTCTTCCTTTATATCTTTTTAGCTGTCCTTTATCCCAAATGGTAAGCTTGGACTTGTTTCATTATTCTCTTCTGTGCAGTGCCTGTTAATTTTAAGTAGGATCTGTTGTTAGGATTTGAAAAGCTTTTGAAGCCCAGGTAATTATTAGCCTCAGACTTCTGTAGTTTAGGACTTGCACACACTCTGCTGCTTTCCTTACCCTTTTCAACTCATTACAAATGTTTCCTAATTATTAAGCATATGTGACTTGTGAGCGGCGCCATACATTATTAATGGGCCAGTGGAAAAAAATCAAAACTCCTTATGAAAAGTTGCTACTGTGAAAGTAGTAACTTTTCATATTTAATATCAATGAGGCTTTATTTTGTCAAAGGACCAAAGTAATGTGATTGTATTAGAGGCTAATAGCATGACATTTTTCTTCTGTTAAGAGGCTTGCATTTTCAGTACCATCTAAAGGGAGACAATTTTTCTCCTCTATTTTGAGGCTTGTCTTGGTTAAAAAATAGCTAAACTCACTTTCTGCCTAGCAGCAAGTTTTAACAGCAAAGACCCAAATCCTGACAAACAGTCTCATAATTTATATATACAATGACATTTAACTATGCAACTGCAATGGATGGAATTAAGAAACTTCTAGACTTGAGTAATCACCCTCTTTCCAAAATTAGCTGGGCAGCTCTCTGCTCCCTGAGCTTTCCTATTCTTCCAGGTGGGTGATTTAGCAGAACTGCTCCCACAATTAGAGAGGCTCTTGGGTGAAAAACCTGGGCTGTTTGGTCAGTGAGTACAAGGTGATTTACAGCTCGTGGGTGCTTGAAGACAGAGGGTGCACACACTCTTCCTGGATTGATTTTTACCTTGTTAGTCTTTTAGGCTGGACACAAGTGGGAATACACCAATTTCAACACATCCATCCATATTACCCCTCCAGGTCAAAACAAAGGGAGATTGAGTTCACTTTTGTAGCAGGAAACAAGTTGCTGTGGCCAGGGTGTGAGGAAGAGGAATGGCTGCAATGCTGCCAATCCAATCAGGGACCTCTGGAGCCTCACAGAGCTCCCCACCAAACCTCTGAGGCACTTGAGATAAAGGACAATAATTTCATTCACCATGATCAGGCAAAAGAAAGGCATGATCCAACAGCAGACAAAATGGGAGCCTAAATTAAATCCCAGGAGAAGATTTCACAAAAAACAAACCCCCTAAGGCTAATGAAGTTGAATTAAAAACTGTTAAATCAGCTTACGAACAACTATTATCACAAAGTGCTCATATAACACTTTCACTGGCCGAATATCAGATATATGAAAAGGGGGAATACAGCCAACAGTATGTTCACACATTTAGTAAGGGGAAATTGAATATTCTGCCTAACACCAGAAATTAAAAATCAAGCAGGGAGCCAATTTACTCATAGAGATATTAATAAAGTTCTCAGTGATTTTTATAAAGTATTGAATAGCTCTCAATTATTTTATGGTGATAAAAAAAAGAGCATGTTATATTCTTTAAGAATTCCTCAATTTTTTTCTAGGCTGCTTCAGATAGATTAAATTAAACAAGTGAAAGCAACAATCCCTCCTAGAGCTACTTTTAAATGTGAATTCTGACTTAAAGGAGACTTGGGTGGTTTTGATTACTATGATGCATTTACTGAACTATACAGTCTCTGCAATCCCTTGAATAAATCTTTCAGGGGAGGATATCTAGTTAGATTTCTAAATAATAAATGTATCCGACTGAAATGTAATATAAAAAATTTAATATCTGGGAAGTTGCACTTTCTTGGGTCTTTGTTGTTTTTGAATAGAGCAATCACAATACTAATGCAAGACCTTTATCATACCAGAATCCTTATTAGCTAAAATGTGTTATCATCTCTGCTCTTTGCCTAAAACAAGATCCACATTAGATGAGATTTCTTTTTTTATGGCAGTGGCTAGAACTAATTGAATTGATAGTTTCAAGAGCCAGCAAATTTGCCACATAATCCAGCAGTTGTTTCAAAACATTTATTGAGAAGGAGGAGAATTCAGATGAAGTCTTTTCAGCTGAAGTCTAAGACATGAAATAATTAAGGGAGAACAGAAATGGACAACTTTCAGAGTTGTTTTAAAGTGTTTCTCTTCAAAAAGGCTAAATTTCATCCACCTCTAGAAAGCAAGAAAAATGTAATTTAGAGGCCTTTCTTTATTGGGCTGCGGTTGCCCAAATTTTCAGTAGCACATAAATTAATGGTCTTATGGGGTCTAAAATAGATTTGACATGAGGTCCAATGTAAGAATGTCATGTTTGACATGAGTTCCAACACTGGTTCCAGGAGCTCCAGGTTCCTCTCACTGCAGAAGCAGGTGAGAAGCATCAAATAGGGACATTTATATGGACTTATTCTCCTGTCAGAAAATAGCTGTACCTGCAGCTCTGACCTTCAACACACACTGACAAAATCTCCAGGCACTAACTCACAATGGGTTGCTCAAAAGTCATCTCAAAAAACTGTCAGTGAAAACAGGATGCTGAAAAACTAGATTTCAGTAGGAAACTATTCTATTTTTGCTCAATAATCTGTACACAGCTAAAGAAAATAATAAATAATTCTTCACGTTGAGCAACTGTTTTTCATGGCATGGGACAGAAAGAGCCTAACATTTTCCCAGAACAGTTTCACTGGTGTGATCAGACTGGTGAATTGATGTCATGCTGACTGAGAAATTAAGGAAAGGAAAAGGAAAGGGAAGATTCTGTGTTTCTCCCAGCATCTGACTAGAAACTCCTCTTCAGTCACTTGAGTGAGCTCTCTGCAGCTGGAGCTGCCCTGCAGTTTCCACACAGTGGAAGGCAGCAAGAGGCAGATGCCAGCAAGCACTGAAAATTAGTCCAGGGAAAAATGGGGAGTAGTCACTGTGACAGTAAAAATTTACCAGCAGCAACAAAGAGGTGTGAAAGTAAGTATTTCACAAATGGGAAGTGAGAGGAAGGGTGGTTTACAGTGAGTGGGCAAGAACAGACAATATATGTCATGAGGGCCTCTAGGAAGCTCCTGACTGAGACGTGTGGAGATGGGTAAAAAATGAAAGACAGCAGGCTGTGAATGTGTTTTGCTGGAATTTAAGATAAAATAGATTTGATTAAGGCAGACAAAAGAAAAAGAAAAATATGAAGGTTTCTGACCTGGGGAGAGCTTATCTTGGTTGAGTGCTGGAAAAAGATTCAGCCAGGAGAAAGAGGGAGTATGAGGACCAGAAACATGTGGGAACAAATGGGCACAATTGGTAAACCAAGCAAAGAAGAAAAAAAGATGAAAAACTGTTTCATAATCCCCCCATACACAAACCCAGAATGCCAACTTAGAAAAAAGTAACAAGTCTGATTTATTTCCTTAACATGAACAAAGACCTTTGAAAATGCTTATGGTTTGAGTCAGGTGCTGGCTGAGGCATGAATCACAAGATGAGCTGTCTGTGAGATGAGCAGAAGCCAGAGAGGTGCTCAGCCAGGTCAGGGACATGAAAGCTCTGGGAAACATCCCTGGCACAAAACCCCATCTTGAACCCATAGCTGGAAATTACAGGAATGTAGTCAAGGGACATAAATGGGGAGAAATCTGGTGACTATTAATGGTACAAAAGCATAAAGGGTCTTGCTGGTGCTTTCAGCTTAGAGCAATTTCAAGCCATACCATGACCTCAAAGCACATTCTGTGAAGAGAAATTAGACACAATTCCCACTGTGGTCTAATGAACCAATACAAAAGCATGAGCAGATCTCATTTTTAAAGGGCATGTGCAGACTACAGGTCTAACTGAGAATCTTAGGAGGAAAACTCCATAGAAAGTTCCAAAATTGCTGAAGTAGAAAAAGTGAAAAATGATCAAACACTGAAAGTGAGTCAACATCTAGTAGGAAATCCCAGATGCAAAATTGCATTAGTTCCAGCACATTTCTGCACAGAGGTAAGCGAGCTCTTAGTGGAAACAGCAGAAGATTTACTAGAGGTTTTTTCATTAAAAATAAACTCTTTCCTCCCTAATATAGAAAGGTTCTGTGAGGTGGCTACAGAAACACATAGATGAATGGACAAGAGGAGAAATAACACCTCTTTTTGTGACTTATTAAAAAAGCAGGCAAAGAAGGTTTTTCTTTCTATTTTCTTAGAGGTGCATAACACCAGTACAAGTGTTGCATTTCAGTAAAGGAAGGAAACATTTCATTCAGGAAGGTTTGTCTTATGGGGAAAAATCAAGACACAGCAAAGTGCTTTCAAAGCTACCTGCCTGTAAGTGGAGAACTGAGGCACAGAGAGCAGGCAGATAACAGCACACAGCCTTTGAAGAGCAAGAGAAAATCACAGCAAGCACCCAGACTCCAAGGAGAGCCCCAGGATCCCTTCCTTGCTAGTTAACAGGATGCAAGAGTCGGCCCCAGGCTACATTCACCTTTCCATCAGGCTGAGCCAGTTGGTTCCTTTCATGTGTTTTACACCATGAGAAAGGCGAGGCGGCAGGTGGGAAAGCGAATGTGGAAGGAATGGAGCCACCTCCCTCCCATTCCCGAGGCTGGGAGTGGGACAGGAGCATGGCACAGCACACCAGGTGATGTCCCTACAACATGATCCAGGAGGAGAAATGCATGGGAGTGCACTCAGGAACTGAGAGCGGCGCATTCCTTCCACACTCACCCCGGCAATCCCATAGGTGATACAGGGTTCACACACCTTTACAATCACCTTAAAATCCAACCAGGGCAAAGATGACAAAACAAAGGGGAAGACCTTCAGGGAGGAAAGAACATGAAGGATATTTATAATGAGAAAAGAGGTGAGATTGCTTGAAGATACAGATTAATTACAAGGAAGGATTTGAAGGAAAAGAGAGAAAATGCTTGACAGAGAACAAGGAGACAATCATGGGAGCTACATAAAAGGAGATGAAGAAATAAGAATGGGAATAGATTATGTGAGTGCACATTAACCTCTCATTTTTTTCTCCCAGAGACTCACTCCAAAGTTTAAAAATGCTCTTGGATATTTGCCATGCAGTTGGTGAATCCGAGAACACACCCCTGCAGGCCCATCATGGGTCTAGATTGGCCTAATAAATCACTTGTCCCAAGACAATGCAATTAAGCCTAATTAGCCAATAGCTTTATTCCTAAACAGTCTCTTCCCAAGGGAGGTTTTAACTTTTGGTTTCTAAATTAGCTCAAGGAGCTAAATTGCTCTCATCTCCTTGGCAAAGCAACAGTTCATTTCTACCTTAGCACAGGATACCTCAAGTGCTCAGGGGACACGTGTTCTCTGCACGAGTAGTTTATTTACATTAGCCCACAGTCTGAGTCCAGTAGGACCAGTGAGAAGCCTTCTGGAAACAGCAGCAGGTTCACTGCCATCTGTCACCACTGACTGTCCCACCTGGCTGCACTCAGCACAGCCTCCCCACAAGCCTCTGGGTTGCTTCTCCAGATTCTCTCCTTGACCAGGACAAGGTGCTCTGCTCTGATAAAGCTTCCAGTGGCGTTGAGATGCTCAGAGGGGACAAATTCAAGGAGTCAGTGAGAAATTGACCATCTTAGCCTACTATCTGAGTAAAGTCTGAGTAGAAGACTCAGCCTGAGTAAAGAAATTCCTCCCTGCAAGGGTGGTGAGGTCCTGGTAGAGGTTGCCCAGAGAAGCTGTGGCTGCCCCTGGATCCCTGGAAGTGTCCAAGGACAGGTTGGACAGGGCTCAGAGCCACCTGGGATAATGGAAGGTGTCCCTGCCATGGCAGGGGATGGAATGGGATGAGCTTTAAGGTTCCTCCCAACCAAAATCATTCTATAATCCTATGATTCCTAGAAACATTCTAAATAAGATCAGCTTTAGTTCTTTCCACTACAGTAGATATAAAACAACCTTCCAAACCCTTTTATGACTGTCTTTTGCTTCCTACTCACGTTCCTCCAAAGTTACATTATTTTCAGCAGTTTTACAGAAGATTCAGCTCTTTATTTTGGGGATTATGTGACTCTAATTAAAATTTTAAAAAAAAGACTAATGGGATATCTCCTCATAAATCAAGAAAATGAGCAATGAAAACTCAGCAGGAGCTACCAGTCCTAGAAGGTGTAGAATAACCTCTTGCAAAACAGTTACTGGAGAGAGAAGGTTTGCACTAGAGCAGGATGGGGATCCAGAGCACTTGGGAAAAATGGGAAGGGGAAAGTATAAGGAGCTGGAGGAGCATATTTCTGTTTATCTGACACCAGGGTTAGAGCTCACACACCAAAAAACCTCTGCAGGTCTCTATATATAAAGTAGTAGCAGGAAGCTATTTGTGCTCTGGCATTTTCATTGGTATCAAAATACCAAAAGGGGAAGTGGTCTAAGAAAAAGAGCTGATATCTCACCTCTGTCTGTGAAGAAATTCACTGAAGATGTCTTTTGTTCCTCAAATTGTTACCTTTTGCTTCTTGCTCTTTTAAGCTTTTTTTTTTTTATCCTATGGTAAAATCCAACAAATTCTTTGGACATCAGCTGCTTCCTGCACATGCAGCATTTCTTCACACCACAGAAACTTTTCACTTTTAAACACTACCTGCTGCTAGTGTGGGCTAAAGTCTCGATAAATCCCTTCATCTTAAACACTGTAGAGTTTTAATTTAATCCTCTGCCAGGGTATATCTATTATTTTCCTGACTGCTTTACATTCACTTATTTCCCTTTCATCTGTTTAAATTGTGCCTTCCTTTTACTTAGCTTACTGTCTCAGGGCTCTGCAAATTTGTCTCCTCCTGTCCCTTTCACCACCTGACAGCAGAGCTGAGCCTGCTGCCCATCCACAGCTGCAAACACCCTACTGGGAACACCTGACTCAGGCATCTTCTCCCCCAGGTGCTCACAAATATTCACATTTCATTACAGCTAAATTGCTTGGTAATTCAAGTTATCCTTTTTATAAATGGCGAATTAGGGAGGGAGAAAAAAAAAAAAAGACAAAAAATCAAAAGTTAAAATGTGAATTTTTCTGGAGCCCAAAGAGCCAGACAAGCAAAATTTCAGTATCAGTAGGTCACTTCAGTGCTCTCTGTGTGTTGGAAACCTCCCCTTTGCAACACTTACATGGAAACCTGGTGGCACAGGCTCAGCCTGCATTGACCCGATGGTTTCAGTAGTATTTCACAGCTCTGCTCTCTCCAGCTCCTCTTTATTTATTTGAAACCTTCCCATAAAGAAATCACTCTCACACAATTAGCCAGGAATATATTGCATTGTGATATATAGAGCAGGTGTTAAAAAAGCTATTTGAGTATTAAGAGAGACTTCAGAGGAGGTGAGATCATGGGAGAATGGGGGTAGATCAGACCCATATATGTCAGATTGATTCAGTTTTACTGCTCTAAGGAGAAAAATGGGGCCTAGCAAAGGACTACCCCACATGCTTGGGTAGAGATGTTAATTGGGCTGGTTACAACGTGTCACTTTTAGACCCATGGCCCCTGCAGTGAATTAAAGAATCATCCCAAGCTAAGCCAAGGTGTTTGCAGGACTGCAGGGTGGTGTTTGCAATGGCACAAAACAGCAACAGAACATAGGAGACTGTATCACCCCCAGCTTCCATCTGATCCATCTGATCTAAAGATGATCTAAAGCCCTGCCCTCAGGCATAAATCCTTCCCACTATACTGAATAACCAACTTTATGACTCTTGTGGGAAGCTTGCACTTCCATGAAGAAGAGTGGGACTAGTTTGCCTTTTGTCTGCTGGGACGTGCCAAGGTATTACTGATTAAATCAGGTCTGGGCTGTGGAGGTTTGAGTTCTGGCATGGCCTCATGTAGTGATGGCAATTAAATTAAATACTATTAAATACTTTAAACACTTTGACAATTCTATCCCAAGCTGCATTTTAAAAGAAAGCAGCAAATAAATGTTTCATTGCTGGAGGGGATGTCAGTTTCTTAAACTGGGCATAAGACAAAGCATACTCACAAAGTTAAGGGAAGTTAAACCAAAATACCTAAATTCCTTTGGTGACGTACAGTAGCTGGGTTTTGTGTTTAAAAAGAAAATTTTGGACCAAGCTGTTTTATTTTCAATATGTCCTTTTTGTCCCAGCCTCAGACAGCAAAAGGCAAATGTTCCACCTCTCTAATTACAGGCAGAATATAAATTTTCCCATTAAGACACAGTAGATTATTTCCATATAAAAATAACTACCTAGTCAATGACTTGCAGGAAATCTGAAGGATGAGACAAATCAGAGAAATTTATAAAGGTGGGTAAAAATGACTCACCTAAACCTGGCCATGAGTTAAAACAGTATTTCAGATAGCTCAAACGACAAAAGGGTGTCAGCTGGGCTGGAATGTGTGGGCTGAGGTGCAGAGAAACAAGTGGTTGGTGGCTCTGTGCTTGACTGAAGTTGTGTGGCCACTGGGTGTCATCCTTGATTCAGATGACAGCCAGAGCCTCTGCAGCTCCAGCGCAAAGCATGCAACTTCCCAGCAGTTAAATTCCACTCTATTTGATTGTACAACATACAGCAAATTGCTCTGCATTTAAATCAGCTATACAATTGAACACTTTGACATAGACAAATTCTCCTTTGTCTCAGTGCCTTATCTGGGGACCTGAAATGGTTGGGTGATGAGGGAAAGAAAGAAAAGTGCAACCGGGCCATAGGAACCACAAACAATTTGATGAGTGATTATCAAATCTTGGAAAATATGAAATAACTATGATTAAATAATGCAGAGGGTAGATGCAGGAAGTTTGGAATTATATCCTTAATTGGCCCCCAGGCTGGAAAAGCTTATTCTATATAGGTAATTTCATTTAAGATATTCAGTATCCAGATTCAGCACACAAATTAATGACTATGAATGAAGGAACTGGTTTGGGAAAACCTAATATAAACTCTTACCTACAACAGCAAGCCAGTACCCTCAGAAAAGTTCCAAAATGTCATCAAAAGGGGAAAAAAGACTGAAAGTCCTTGATATTTTATTCATTCCACCTATAGCTATTCTGTAATCTTTCACATTTTTTTCCCACTGTTTAGCATCTTCCCAGTTTCCCACAGCCAGGATCCATGGGAGATGCACAAACAGGAGTGTCCATGGGAGCAATGCCTGCACCTGACAACAGGGGAGCAGAAAAAAACCTTTCCAGAAGTAATATCCAGATATCCAGTGTGTTTTGCCTGTGTTCACATATAAGGTCGGAATCAGCTCACAACAGGCTATATGTCATCCTAATGAGTTTTCTGTTATGGGTGACTGAGAAGAACTTATCAGCGTTATTTTCTTATCTCCTGGGAGTCTAGACAGTCTGAAACCAGCCCATAGAGCACCAAAGCTGCTTATTATAATATTATTTGTCTCTGAAACCTGATTTAGTTTGCATTCTTCAAGTTAAAATAAAAGGAACTGCCAGCAATTTCTCAAAACATTACAGCCAGAAATGTTTACATTTGTCAGCGCATTAAAAGTATTTATCCCACTGTTCTTAATATACATAGATAGAGTATAGCCATAAAATAGCTTAAATAACAGGTATTTTTGTTAATGCAGCTAACCTCAGCTAATAGCTCAGCTTTCCATGGATTATACAGTCTTTCAGAACAGATCTCCACGTAATAATTCCTAGCTTTACCAGTGGATATAATTTTAATGAAAACATGCCACTACTAGAGAGCTATTAGGAACAAAGTTGAAACTGGCTTTGATTTTGGTCACCAACTGAAGACTTCAATGATTATTTAAAATTCATTTTTAAAGGAAGATGTTAAATATTCTCTTTATATTAAACAGTCTCCCTCATAGATATGATTTAGGATGCTTATTCTTAGTATTATCTACACTCTCTTTTATGGTTCTATTTATTTAAGAACTGATAGGAGACTTAAAGGAGGAAATGGATTTTAGATGTGAGCATGTGCTTTAGCAATTTCAAAATTTACTAAAGTTAGCGTAAAACAACCCATCTGAAGTAACAAAGTCAGATAACCAAATTGTCTAAATGTTTACTCCCCTTTTCACTGAAGCAATAAATCAGTAACAAATATCAGCCCAATGAGTTTTTCCTGAAACAGGAATTTTCTTCTGTTTCTGTAGATATATCCATAGATGCACATGCCCACATTCTATGGCTGGGAATTGACATAATTTCACTTTCAGATCTCAACTCAAAAGGAAGGTTCTTTCCTATTTAAACTTCACAGGACTTTTTATTTGGGAATTTATTATTAGAAAAATACTTACGCTGGTTTAATACTCTTGGAATGCTTTTCATGAATAAAGGCACCAGCAAGGCCTCCTGCTCCAGAGTTTAAATACTGCAAAGAATAAATCAATATGTACATGTTATGCTCATTATCTGTAAAGTATCACTTTCCTTCCCTCACCCTGATCTATAAAACAAACCGATTTTAACATTTCTAGTGGTTTCTAGATGGGAGATCTTAGCACTTGTCACAAACTGCTGATGAAGGTAAAAGCAGCTATATTTTTTCAGGTTAGTTTTTAAAGTATCTCTCTTGGCTTACGTACGGTATTTGAAGTCTAACAGGCCAGAAAATTGAAGTACATCTGAAATATAATACATATAGCAAATTCATCAAACAATTCATCTGACTGTGTCTGTCGAGTCTTAATCTCACTAGGAGCCAAAGGAACTAAAGATACCTTGCTCTGTGATCTGAAATTATTAAAGTTTAGACAAGAATATTCTCTTATTTAGGGACCACTTCATAAAATATTATGGCTGTGGGACCTTCTTGGTGTGAGAAGAGAAGAGCCCCTGATCCCACATCCACAGGGCAGATGTTTAACCACCAGCAGTATCCATCTCACATCCACAAGACCTTGCAAAGGAACATTGCCAATAGAATTTTTTGGAACAACTCATAACAAAGGCGCCATCAAAGTCAGTGTCCATCTCTTTGTTGTGGCAAATTCAAGGATTCAGACAAGTCTTGCTCAACAGTTCAGGTGCAACTGTTATTCACCTGACCTGCTTGCTGACCCATGAGATAAGTGACATTATGGAAAACAGCCCCCAACAACGAATCTGTTTTACCTTGTAGGAGCACCAGCAGGCAAAATCTACTCCCCAGTCATGCAAATGAAGCTCTACATTCCCAACAGCGTGAGCCAGGTCAAATCCAACAAGACATCCCTGCAGGAAAGAGATGATTACTAGGTTACTTATTAAGACAATCATCACTGTGAAATTATTTCTAAAAGAACTACTTCAGAGCTTAACTTGCTCTCGGTATTTGCAGGCTACCTGGAGACGTTTTACAGAAGCAGAGAGTGATAGGATAAGTGGGAATGGATTTAAACTCAAAGAGGAGAGATTTAAGTTACATGCTAGAAAGCAGTATTTTTCTGTGAGGGTGGTGAGACACTGGAACAAGTTACCCAGAGCAGCTGTGGCTGCCCCTGGATCCCTGGAAGTGCCCAAGGCCAGGCTGGATGAGGCTTGAAGCAACCTGGGATAGTGGAAGGTGTCCCTGCCCATGGCAGGGGGTTGGTAAAAGCTGATCCTTAAGGCCCATTTCAACCCATAGAGAACCCCTCTATGATTAATCCATCAAGTCTCATCTCTTCTGAGTCATTACTAGAAACAAGTTTCCTACACCACAGATACATATAGAGATCACCAATTGTTCTGTGATTTGTCTCCAAGGATGCTTGGATGGGGTTTAGATTGCTGAGGTTTTGATAGTGCAGTGAAGTGGAATCACTTGAAACGAGTATTGAGAGCAAATGTATAAATACAAACACTTGCAGGGAACAGCAAACCCCAGGCAGTGACAAAGCACTAATGGTCATAATGATGCCATGAACAATTACATTCCAACATATATTCATGCTCAAGGGGTCCCTGGTGTTTAAATGAGGTCCTTGTTCTTTGGGAATCCAAATGGATGAGATAGCAGCTTATGCAATGCCTTGATATTTAATTTTTATACTTGTCCTTAAAAAGAAGGACTCTGTCATTTCTCTGTGAAAAGTCTTGTATCTGCCATAATGATAATTTGCACAGGACACTGGAAAAACTTCAGGGCAGGGGTGGAACCTAACATCTAAGGACTGAGATATTTCTCGATCTAAGAGTTTTACACATGAAATAACCACTGGATGGCAGCATCTTTAAACTAAAAAGTTATTCTAAGCTTTGCTATTTTTTTAACAGCAGATAAATAAAACTGCTTTTTCTGCCTGGACTACAAATGAAACGTTACTTTACATTCTTCTTTTAAAACACAAACAGCTTGCTTGCAAGCAGCAGGGTAGGAATAAGAGTGAGAGCACAGGCTTCAGAAAAATCAACGTCCAATAATAAAACAAAGGGTTTTTTTCAAGAATTGCCTGCTGTTTCTTGCATGGAGGGAGTCTTAGCTAAATTATTTAAGCAGTACTTTGGTATATTTAATCTTCTGTATAAACTAGATAAAAAATTTGTATGGAGCAGCAAGAAGATGTGACACGTTAATTCTAATGGAGACGTTTGTGAAGTTATCAGCTTGAAAAGTTGCTCCAAAACGATGGGAAGAAAACTCACTGCCACAGCGTTTGCATGATCTAAATGTTGGAACTGGAGTCCCAATAAATAGCCATGGTGGCTTGATTTCACAGGGACACACAGAACTGAGTTAAGAAAAATCAGCTGAAATGGTGAAGCTAATGCAGAGAGGCTGGGGCACACTGAATTCCGATGGGAATTCTCTCATTCAGGGATAAAATGGCTTTGGATCAGAGAAATAAGCTACAGCAAACTAAAGCAAATCGCCAGTGGATGAGGAGTTTCTTGTAGGGTTTTAAGGCATTAGCTTCAAAACCTCAGTTGACTGGATTTATACCTTAACAGGTACATACATCCCACACAAACTTTTGGAAGCAATTCTATAACAGATTCACTGGTTTCAGTGGAAACCAGGAATAACACAACGAGAGTCTTGCAGAATGTGTCTGGCTGTGCATTAACAAAATCGAAACAAATAAAAAAAAAAAACAAAAGTTGTTCATAAAGAAAAAATATGTAAGAAATTTAATTCTATAAATCATGTGTCAAAACCAGTTGTCCTTTCCCTGTCAGTACATCTTATACTCTATAAAAAATTGTGTTCAACCACACAATATCAAATTATGAAAATACAGTAGATGGGAGGTAGGAGGAGACACCTTGGACAGTGGCAGGTTGGATGCCCTCACAGTAACGAGGCTCCACAACCACATCCACACGTGTCACCTTGACATGGACAAACTTTCCTGGGCACTGACAGTGGCTGCAGTAGATCAGCTGGAACCCACAGTAGGCTCAGAGCCCACAAAAAAGAAGGTCATTGACACAAAACCCATAGGTCATCCTCCTGAACTCCTTTAGCTGCTCCCCACCACTTTGAGATTGGTTGGCAGATCCCACTGGGCACTGTTTAAGAATATTGAGGCACAGCCTGGAAATTCGGGTTCGGTGCTGGCAGGGTTCCTGCATCGTCTCAGAAACGCCCACTCGCACCGGTTTGTTCGAGTCGTCATCTGCAAGATGGGTTCTGCTGGTTTGCTTTCCCAGGGAGGTGTCTGGCACTTGAGTCACACAAACAGCAAATGTTTAGCCACACAGATTGCATGGAAAAAGTAAAACAAACTGAAGCAGCTCTCCCTGCAGAAGCCACGCAGAACCAGGACTGCGTGGGAACGGCGCTTCCCCAGGCTGGGGGGAAAAAACAGAGCTCTCCATCTGCTCTGGGCAAAGGAGAGGACATGTGCTCTCCCCTGCCTCTTCCGTTTTATTCTAACATCTAAAAGTCATTTCTGCAAAGTGTCTGAGTAGCTGCTGATAACCAGCAGGTAACAACTCAGCATGGACAATGACATTTGGAGAGAGGGAGAGAAATGACAGCTTCACGCCAGCAAAGCTGGGACATTTAGAAGGAGAGACAGGAAAAGAAATTAAGATGAAGGATCTTAAAGCTCTTCCTACTGGGACTCAAGAGATTAAAATATTTTACATAACGCCACAGAGTCAGTGGAAAGTACAATATAACTTATGAAATGAAAATTGTATTTGAAAGGTAGAGTCTCCTAAAAGTCAGACGTTTCTTCACTTGTAGAAGAATTAAACAACTCAGCCTCCTCCATCCTCTAGAGCAAGCTTGAAAGTATGAAAGAAGGAAAACTCTTACATCCTCCTCAGTCTGCTGATGAGTCTCTTGCACAATACGTAGTAATTTCGATTTATCTGAGAGACCTTAGATGGAAAAATAGCCTGAGGTAATTTTTCAAGCTTAATTTAGTTCATTTAATATTTAATGACTTAATGAAGCTGTCTATGTGCAGAGCTTTCACTCTGGGAGGAATCTTAATGTACGCAGAGAACTTAGGAAATTGGTTTAAAAAATGTAAAAGGAAATCAGTAACTTAATTCATAAATGATTGACCTCAAGAATCCTAGGACATTTTCCAGGCCTCCAGAGCTCACAGCTCAAATCCCTAGCCAAGCCCTGATAGGGCACAACACTGTGGGACTTTATTTCAATTGTACATTAAAAGAATTATTAAGACCATCTGTGTAGGACCTTTCTCACTGACATACTGGCTGACAAGTGATTTTTTTTTTCCCTCTCTTCTTCTCAAATGGCATTTTCACCTTGTATTTTCCCCTTCTGACTCATTTGCTTGTCAGCTCTCCCCAGCCTGATTTCTGTTCAGGAGTGCAGGGTCACTCACCACCCTTCAGCCCTGGGAAGGAGAACCTTGCATTTTTGCTACAAACATGACTTTTCAGTCTTATCTGCTTTTAAAAGGACATTCAGCCTATGAAAATATGTTGACTAGAAGACAATGTTAGATTCATCAGGTCCAGAAGCTCTTGAAGGAGAAATGGTCTGTAAGTCCAAGTAAACTCATAGATGTTAATGACTGCTTCAGCAGTTATTTTTGTTTTTGTCTAATCCAGCAGCAGCTCCTAACCCCAGCTCTGGACTGGGAAAAGAGGAGCCAGTTTTTTTGAAAACCCCACATTTCAGGCATTTTGATAACCAGAAGCCCCAAGCCCAAGATAAGCAGCAGGGAACAGAAATGCTCCTTACCAACAGAAACTCTTCATGAATCAATGATTTTGTGGCTGTTCAAGTAAATATTTGTCATCCGCAGATGTTGAAGTGTGGTGTAACAGTTTGTTACAGAGAGGGTTTGTATAAACATATAAACATCACTTAACCCCGGGGCAGAATCTGTAAGGACATTGAGCTGACTGTATCTGACAGGAGGGAAATAAAAACACGGCTGGCTCATGCTTTTCAAGCCTTAAGGGTACTCAAACAGTTCTTCAGGTTGAATTAATTTTGCTTTTCCAGTATACTAATGATATTTTAGTTCATTAATCTACCTGGATCTCAATCCTGCACAGTTGAACCACAAAGATACTAGAAATTCAATTTGGTGGTTTGTTTGTTTGTTTGTTTGTTTTCTCTCTGTTGAAAGATCTGTGGAAGAAGAGATTCATGTCTACCTTATGTCATTTCTAACAGGCATTCAGATGGAAACAGGCCTTTGACATCTCCCTGTTCCTGCCAGAGTGCTGAATTGCTGTCACAAATTGCTCTCCTCTTCAGGAGCATGATACAGTCTCTGGGTAAAGTGTGTGGTGGTTTTGTGTGCATCCCTGTGGAAGCCCATACCCCTGAGTTAATATTATTATTACTTGCACTGCCTAGAAGGAATTTTACTCTTTCTCCACCAAGTCCTGGTTATCTCCTCAAATTTTATAAATATCAAATCCATTTTCTCTCTATGTATTAAGCTGTGAGTGACCATTCTCTCCCAGAATACCGCTTTGGGGCAGTTTAGAGCTATCAGTGAAACTGCATTTCTTCCACATATCCAAGTCTGCAGCCCACAGTCCAGAGAGCATCTTTGGAGAGGTGGTAAAGCGATAGTTTATTCCCAGGTTGTTCATCTTTATGGAAAGGAAGAAAGATTTCTCTCTCTTTCTCCGACACCTTTCAGGCACATCACGGAGCAGCTTTCTGGGAAGCAGCACTGAGGACATGTAGGTGTTGGCAGCTGAACGAAAGCTCTGCTGCCACCAGGAGAGGGAGAGAGTAGAACAGTGGGTGGCATCATCCTGTTAATAACCTGTCTTCCCTTTCTAACATTCCAGCACAGTGGAATTGTGATTTTTTGTGGTCAGCAAGGTAGTGGCAGACACTCCAGGAAAGCACCATGATGGTGTTTCTTTTGGAGCTCCGACACAAACTCACTTCCCCTGCAGATGACTCCCCACATTTCTTTTCACCCTGCTTTTCTACATCCATGTCAGGAGTTGGTTTTGTTTTGTACTGTTTTTAACACTGGGTTTTAACACCAGGTGCTGCTCTGTGAGAACATTCCCGTTTTATATCCCACGGGCCCTGCACCAGCTCTCACACCTGCTCTGCTCTCCCAGGGGGGACTTTACCATCTCTTGCCATCAGCATAAGTTATGCCCTGACGTCCAAAAAAAATTCCACTGCCAAACCTACAGCTACAGAAGATGTATAGTGTGCTGTGAGGTAGGAACCTCTCCAGGGAGTTAAATCATTAAATATAAACAGTTAGCTGGTTTGCCAAAAATCCAGTGATACTAAATAAGTTTACCCTTCAGTGGTTTAATCTTGTATGAGATAAGGTGCATCCAGTAAAAGGCTGCCACCATGGAAAGTCTGGTGACCTCCTGTTGATAAGACAACTTAATTAAAAACTGTTTTCTCCTGGATTCCTAAGGCAATTGAGATGGTTAAAGAGTTTTACAGCTATGTCCACAGAACACGCTGTCTGCAAGCTCTGAAGGCTGAGTCATCACAAAAATACAGTCATCTTGTGATGCTCCACATCTTGTGCTCCACATTGTGCCTGTCTCCGGAAAACTCGTCAGTGGAGCCTGAGCAGTTCTGGCTCCGTGGGGAGCTCACCTCCCTGCCCAAGGGGGGCAAAATCTGCCATAGCATGGCTACAGGAAAGGAGGAGAATCATGAGAGTCTGTCGAAAAAGCTCAGAAATCTTACACAAACTAACTTTCAAAGACAGATTAGAGCTGTGATTGCCTCCTCCTCCTTCTTCACTGAGGCTCTTGGTATTCTACCCTTCAAGAAAAGCCATGTCAAAGTTAATAGTCATGAATTACCTTTTCCAAATAGTTTAACATTCATCTGCCTGAAAGATTGCTCCTACAGGGCTATTTCTTCATGCAGCACACAGTCCCCAAAGGGTCTGGGCACAGAGTGCTTTTACATTTTACAGAGACCTACAAATTTCTGTGTTTTGTTCCACAAAAAACATGTTAAAATATTTCACAGAGAAAACTGTTCTAAAATTGGTCTGAAAATGACACAACTGGAGCAGTCTTACCTTTTTTTGGCCAGCCTTTGTTATTCTAGGGATGTCAAACAACTGTCCCGTGTAGTACTGCACCCCACAGAACAGAATGACAGCAATAGAATCCCCTTCCTTCTCAATTACAGCCAGGATATCTTCAGTCCTCAAGGTCTCCTCCCCCTAAATCAAAATCAAAGCACACAAATTTTACATCAACTCAGGCAGTAATGACATTGCCATTCTTTATTTTGTACTCTACATTTTACCATGAGCCAGGCTGCTTGCATAAGGAGATCAAAAGCAAACCTTGATCTTGGTATGATACACAAAGGTTGTGCTATGAAGTAGCCTGTGAGCAAGTAAGCTCAAAAAAATAATCATTAGCAAGTGAATCTTGGAGGTGCCTGCTATAAAAAGTCTCTTCACTTCATACTCTAACATGCTTCATACTCTTAAATATTTCTGACAGTTATAATTTACAGTCAAAAATTCCTGGTGCAGACAGAATATCTAAAGATTTTTAAGTGGCATCTGAAATTTGTGACACTCACAAGATTTGAAAGTTTTCTATCAGTTTCACTCTGTACTTTTCTGATAAACTTGGTATCCCACAGGAAGCTATTATAAACCTGCCATATTCATATTTCAAAAACAATGTCTCACATCATCAAAAGCACAAAAATCCCCAAACCTGTGGTCATTAAATATAGAAGAATTTCAACGACAGGGAAAAAAAAAAAATCAACCTAATTTTTGATTCTTTACAGGAAAATTACTGCCCCATCCTCCTCCTGTCTTCCTAGCAAGGGATCTTGTAAAACATACCACCACCTAGGGATCAATTAGGCAGTGAAAACCTAGAATTGAATTAGACTTGTTACTGAAAAAAGCTCGGGCAAGATGGTTGAATTGCAAGGCACTGTTATTATCTCAACAATCTCTGCAAATCTATCAAGCGTTCAGGAGTGGGCTCTTTACTCACAAGATGACTCAGATTTCTGAAGCAAAAGGTCACCCTCAGTTTATAGTTAGGTGACAAAGTTCTTAATGCTGTAGAAGTGAAGCGAGGCAGCCTTTCAAATTAATCTGAATTGCATATTACTGAGAGCAGACCTTTCCCTCAGCTGCAGACACAGTGGTGCTCGTGTTATGGCAATCTCTTACCTCAGGACATTCAAAGAGCACTGCGCATTCTCAGTGAGAATTTTGCAGGTGACTCAGGAGGCTGCCAGTTTTATTTTTTTTGGAAACAGGAAAAATAGAGGAAATAGCTTTTTTGTTGTTGTTATTCTTCTGGGAAAACTGACTATTGAATCAGCAATTATAAAATGGGGTTTAATGTCAAAAGTATATGCTGAACATGTCTGTTTATGATTCACGAATTTTATCTGTGTTTTAATAAACAGAGATTACAACTCCTACACTAGAATATTTGAGAATATATGCCTGCTTTCACATGAAATGTGTTTCTGCCCTTGGTGGCAGCAAGGAGAAGTGCCAGATTCCTCACCCACCTGCCGTGGCTGCAGCAGGACCATGCTTTTCTCCACATCCAGCCCATGCAGCCGGAGCTGGGACTCCACAGCATACTGGAAGAGAATTCCATGCAGACAACATTAACACAAATACACGATAAACAGCTACAAGGAAAAGAGGGACAAACGCATCAGAGCTTGAGAAAGGTGTTCAGATGCCTTGTCTTTCACTAAAAGTAATGCTTGAAAGCATAATCCAACTCCACTGAGAAACTCACAGATTTCCTTTGGACTGAAAAAGATCTGAATTTAATTATCGGGAGAGACTGCAAGGACAAAGTCAAAGCCTGAATCCCACAGGATAAATCCACGGAGCAGAGTGAGGGTGGAGATGGGGCCCTGAGCAATCCAGCGGGTGGCATCCCTGCCCATGGCATGGTGACCTTGATGTCCTCTCCAACCTAAACCATTCCATGGTTCTGTGCTGAGATGTGATGCAGGCACTTCCCCAGAGGCCAGAAAGCCAAGCCTGCAGGGAGAGCAGCCAAGGAGGACTGAGCATCCCTTCTCCAGGAGCCCTGGGTACCCACATGTCCTGCTGCCAATACAAATGAGGTTTGGCCAGCACAGGCGTCCTGCCCTGTGCCATTCTCACATCTTCTATTTGCGGCACAGCTGGAGGGAAATAAGAGCTTTAAACTCTCAAGATATTTTAAAAGTCCTATCTGCCGATTTTATCGATAAATAATGGTCCTGGAGATGAAATAAAAATCATCAAATAACAGTATAAAAGAGTTTAAAATTTCACGACAGGAACTGAAGCGATGGCAGTTGCAGAGATTATTACTGAAGTGCCACAGAAATTTAAGAGGATGGAGTGTAAATGTACAAGTGCACGTGGAACAAATGTGGGATTAATCTGAACATTACTTAGAATAAAAGCAATTTGAGGTGTATACATCTGTGCCAGCATCTTCATTACAAATAAACCTGTTAGTAGCTTGAGTCACTTTTATTGCACCTTAGAGATCAAATTAGTTATCAATTTCCAGGAGTTTACGGTGCTGATGATAAAGTAGCAGTGGCCCACAAACCCAAAGATTAATCTGCTCAAAGCTCTGATGCACGGGCTATTGTCTCTTATTTTATAGCAGACAAATTATGTTTGAACTAGTAATCTAAAGTGCTAAGAACAAACATTTCCATCTCTGTCTGGGGATATATAAGTGTTAATGTTGTGAGTTTGTATTGATTTGGTTTCATAAAGTAAAACAGAAACAAGAATTAATAAAACATTTACAACTTTAGTTGATTTAGGCCGGTAGTTTGCTCAATGTCTTTAAAAAGACTAATAAATCAATGCACCCATTCATTCTTTTCCTAGTGCAACACTTCTTATTTGAACAAAAGGAATAAAGCTACGATCTGTAAAATATGCTGAGCTCAAAAGCTTCTGACAGATTCTTTTATTGTAATGTTACTTGGACAAGATGAGCTAATAAATATTCAAATCATACTACTTATATTCTTTGGGAAAATATGATTAATAATACAAATATGGTGAAATATTAATTTCTTACATGGTCAGAAGGAAAGGCTCTTGCTTCTAGAAGAATTTTATAACGTCTTGGAGTAGGCTTAAAGAACGATAGCTGTTAAGAGAAAAATAATATAGAAATATTGAAATTTATCTAAGCAGAGATGAGAAAGATGCTTCCAGCACATAACTTAATAAAGACTGCTTTACTTTCATGTAGACTACAGAGAATCCCCCAGAAATTACAAATATTTCTTTGTCCATATGACATTTATCAAAGTAGGAAAGTGTTACAATACTTTCACATTATCACATATCCATAACAAAGGACACCAAAACCCAGCAGTGAAAACTTGCACTTAACAGGAATCAATGGCAAAGCTCTGACTGCAGCCAGGGAAGCTGGGATTTCACCCAGCCCCATCCAGCAATCAGAAGCAGCAGCTGAAGAGTGACAGGCAGTGAAGAAGAATTAGATTTGCATCCCTGCCCTAAAACTTTAGTTATTGGATCATCCCTTACTCCAAAACAACCCTGACCAAAGACCTGATCTCAGCACCTACAGGTGGGTGGTCTTTTCTTCTCAGTTCCTGGCCACTGTGCTAGGAGGATTAGGAAGACTTACAAGCCCTCCTATTTCCTTAACTTGGAAATTTGGTGTGGAATTGAAATTTGAGAAGTTACTTGTAAATGTTTCTTAAATAACAAGATTTCCTCTGGCAGCTGACATACAACACATGTGAGAACAGCTCAAACTTCCCCTACAGAGTCCTTGAAAATATTTCTCTGTCCAGCTTTCCTCCTTACTATTGAGTCAGGCCAGGTCTTGCACATACATTATTCAAGATACAACTCCCAAGGCTTAAAAACTTAATCTGTCACCCAGTGCTGTCTCTGTGAGGTCCTCAGAAAATACTTTGCTTACATGCACACAAAGAAAGGAGAAAAATACTTGTCAACACAAGATCAAATATACATCATAAAGACATACCATCTGAAGGTGCAAGTTAACAGTCAGCCCATTCATTAAAGCTATTTCTTGTCTTTTGGCCCCTGAAATAATAGAAAGATAAAACATTTGAAAAATGGTTGGAGTTTTTCTTTAAAATTTCAGAGAAATATAGAACAGTGGTGATAAAGCAAAAACATGAATTCAATGTCTCTCCAAAGCCCGGAAAGGGAACAAACATTTGAGGTGTCATCAGAGTCAAATAAAAAGATTTCATGTTTCTTGTACAGTGCACTGGCAGGAAAATATTTATTTTTTTAGGTCAGACACAGAAAAAAAAAACCAACAATGAAATATTTCCATTTCCCTGCAAACTACCAGTGGATTTATTATCTTGAATACCTCAGACAAGTGAGGTCACTAAGACTGTATGTAAAGCAAGACTTGAAGACTTATTTTTGTCTGAAGTTCATATGTAACACGAGTGAGAAAACACATTGAGATAACCATCTGCTGCAAATGGTTATTGTAATGTCAAGATAAATCTCATCCCTAATTAAAAAATGAAATAAGCAAAATTGACCTATTGGATATATTAGACCATTATTAATGCAGCAGCTTCACAAGAAGCCATGCCCACATTGCTCCAATGAGGATAATAACAGATGCCTTTGGACTACAGCTAATCACAGGCAGAGCTAATTAGTAACAACTAATTGTTGTTATCAAGTATTTAGTAACAAATTCCCCAGCATTTGTCAAGCCCTGGTGAAAGGTTTTAGGCAGGACAGGGAATTGTGTATTGGCAGGGCGGCACCAGGATATGGAGAAAATCAATTCCTGTTTCCTTCTGGTATGCTTGGTGTCTGTTGTTGAAAAGCAGAAATTCATCCATGAGACAAATCAATATCTTGAGAGTCTTCAGATGGGAGATGTGCTCATGCACCTTGTCCTGATCCTCACTGAGCCACAGATTCACCAAACGTGGAGAGAGGTTGCAGAGAGGGAGGGATGAAGAGAGGTGTAAGCGGGCAGGGAGGGCAACAGCCACTTTTGGAATAGATAAAGAGGAAGGAAATGATGATTTGGGGATATAAAAGGTTAAGGGGAACCACAAGAAAAGGAAAGATTAATTTCTCCTGTCCCTGCCTTGGGGGACACCTGAGACACTGCCACTGTATCCTAGAGTTTAAATTCACAGAGTGAGTGCTTTGTCAGAGTAGGAAAAAAAAACCTATAACTATGGGTTCAACCCAATACAGGCAAATATAGCCAAAGAACATGGAAATCTATAATTATAATTAATTCATGCATTCCTCCCCTGCAGGCCTCAGCTTCTGCCAGCACAGGAAAAGCTGAGCACTGTTCTCATTGAGGTGTTCAAGGACATTTCCATGTGTTGATGAAATCTCCAGGTTTTGGACAGAAGGATTTGGAAAACCAGTGCCAGTGACTGGGAATGATCAGTCCAAGGGATGAGCCACAAGAAAAATGAGATGTCATGAATAAGCTCCCTCCTCCTTCAGACACCAGGAACATCATCAAGTTTGTGGAAAGAAACATATGAAGGACTAGTTCTTCATAAGGAAGAATGATTTTTTTCTTCACTTAGACTTCTCTCCATTGCTTTCTTTTCTTCCCTCTGATAGCATTGCATCTGCAGGCTCCATGTTGCTGGAAGAGGTCACCTTGGAGTTGTTCTATTGCAGATCCAGGAGACAGCTAGAGAGAGTGATTGCAGCTCAAAACAGTATTATTTGCAGTCTTAATATTTCTATGGAACTCTTGAGGCTAAAAAAAGGGACAGGATCAAGAAATGGTATTGCTCTTATTTGTCCCTCTGCTCCTTCCACGATATCTGTGGCTTTCACAGCAAACTCTATATGAGAAATCTTCTGCCTGATGTACAATTCTGTATAAAACAAATGGTTAATCTGTAGATCACTTTTAGCTGCATGCTAGCATCCCAAATTAAATATGACACTACATTTGTCATGTAAGTCTTGGTCCTCCGTAAATTATATATTTATTAAAAGCCTTCCATTATTGAATTTCATGCCCACAAAACAAACCTCATCCATGTCATTGGAAAACTGTTATCCTTTATAACCTGCACTGCATTTCAGAAAACAACCTTTCTGTGATCCAATTAACCTATTACAATATTCAAAGACCCGGCACACGGGAGACAAAATTATGTTTGCCTTCCTTATTTCCTAACTTTGTACCATATCTCCAGGACAGGCTAAAACCTGTATGTTCTGCATGATAAATCTCCTCTTTAATAAAAGGAAGCAGCGTTTGCAAAGTACAACTTCAGAGACAATTATGATTGTGTTAGGCAGACACTGCCATCCTTCTCCTCTCTGACTGCTGGGGAAGTCTGATCCTCGGTGGAGTAAGTAAAAAGCATTTTGTAAAATGATTGGTAAAAGGCTAAGGGCCCCAGTTTCGAAAACATTTTGGTTATTTCAAATAGTCCTTATCACTCAAAGTCACTCCAAATCTGCTCAGCGTTCAGTCTTCCCTCAACAGAGACCTGCCCGAGCCCATCGTACGGCAGCAGCCACACAGTTAATCTTGTTCCATCAGAAGGTGATCCTGCCAAGGTTGTAATGTTTTAATAAAGTCTGGTAGGAGAAGCAGAGATTGCCTTCACTGCCTTCTGCCACTTGGTGTGAGCGCAGAAAAAAAGCTTTGGCCTCCACTGACCTTGACTCTTCATTTCACAACGTATTTACTACTGTAACTTTCAATGAACAAGAAAATGTGACTGCGTTTAATAAGCAAGGTGTTCGTGCACTATAAAACATTAAGCAGACAAAGGTGTTTTACAGTCTTTGGTCCATTTCTGAATAAATCTCACCAAAGAGTTTTACTTGCTGTCACCACGTAGGGTGAGAAATGACAATTCCTGCTCCACCTCCTCCTCCATAAAATGTTCAATACTGAATAAAAAATACAGAAAAATTCTGTTATTGTTCTTACATTAAAGTAAATCAGAAAGTAAATGCAGAATTCATTCAGTAATGTACTCATGCATAATATTATTTTTTGTTGGAAAACGGTATTTAAACATAAATTGTGAGGGTTGGAATGTTAAGATCCCTTTGAACTTAAACGATTTCATGAATCTGTGGAATACCACAATGAAAAGAGCATTTTAACATAGCTTTTTTTCCCCTACATTTATCTTTTTAGCCTCTTCGTTATTTCTTACAATTTTAAGAATGAAATTTACTATGATACTTCCATTATTTGGGAAATATTAAT
This sequence comes from Pseudopodoces humilis, assembly GCF_049639895.1. Lineage (NCBI taxonomy): Eukaryota > Metazoa > Chordata > Aves > Passeriformes > Paridae > Pseudopodoces > Pseudopodoces humilis. The sequence continues at coordinate 4,116,979 of NC_142207.1, forward strand.
TCATCTGCATTCTAAGAATTACTCACCTGTGTCCTGAAAAAAAACCCATGAGGATATTTTCTAAACCAAACCCTGCACATAAATTTGAGGGCCAGACGTGAGCCTATACCACATTTTACAATTTAATCAAACAAAGCCCCAAAAATTTTGGAGAAGAGAATCCAAACCATGCCTTTTATCCTTGAGGAAAACAGCAGGAAACACTTCCCAGGAAATAATTTTAAAAACAAAAAATTAGGTTAACATTAGGGTGACTTCAGTCATAATTTTTATTGAAAATTTTAGAATATTTGCTTACCATGAAGATAATTATAATAAGTTCATTGTGGATAAGCCATGGTGATGCAAAAGCACTGGTGTCACATGGAGCTTGGCAAATAAAAGGAAAGTAAGGAGCTGGGCGAGCAGTTAGATAAAATTTAAGTGAAGCTCTCATTTCCATCTCCTTGCACCTACAACGCATCTTGTAGTTAAATTAATATTAATATAGGAGCTTAGCTGGCAGCCTGTACAAGACAGATGGTTAAGGGTAGAAGGGTCCCTGGCTCATCCTCTGCTCTCTGCAGTGACTCTTTACCCTGCTGAGGCCAGAGGGACCCTGGCAGCGACAGGAGGTCAGGGCTCAGCTGCCACGGGGCTCCACGTGCTGCAAACAAAGCAGAGGCAAACAGCCACGGGAGGTGATGCAGAGAAAAGTGATAACTCAGACACTTCCAGCTGTTCTTTGGGGAGTCTTGGCTGTCTCTCTCCTGGTTGTGTGAAGAACATCGGCTGTCTTACCTTGATTACTGATTTGGGCGACTGGGAATATGGCATAAGAGAAATTCTTGACTGCCCGCTTAGTTAATTAAATTCAAGATTTCCAAATTAAAATTCCAAGTCAGCTTTCCCCACCTTTCCACAGGTTCCTAGCTGTACCCAACCAGAACAAGAGTATCCACTGGCCAGGGGAGATGGGTCATACTGGACACGTCCCTAAATCAGCTGTTTTCAGTATTTCAACATCCTCCACCCCTTTACATTTCCACATTTTTGTGCCCTATGATGAGGGTGCTGAGCTTGCCCTTGAATGTAATAAAAACAAGACAAGTAACTTCTCAGGCTCCTGAGCAGCACCAGGTACAACAACAGCAACTTACGAAATCAGAACCCCCAATCTGCATTTTGGGATTTTTATTTCATTCTGCAGATGGGATTTTTCTACACAGCCCAGGGATGCCCAATGTAGCCACACTCATATTTATATTATCTCAGTGTTTACATCATGGATAGACCAACTACAACAATAATTTATTGCATTTGTTCTGCTCCAATAATAACACCCATTATTTTAGCTATTTGGAAACTTCATAAAGAATTCAGAGAGGGATTTTATTTATAAGTTTATAAATAAACTTGTCATGAAACATTCTTTAATGTATCTGCTCCCAATTGTTCCAACCCCATTTGCTTTTCTTGAAGGAGGAAAACCATAATTTTCTCATTGAACACTTGTCTGCAGTTGGAGGAGAAATTACAATACAATATCTAGAATACAGTAGGTCAACTTAAGGGTAATATTTTTCCTCAGTGATTTCACAAATTAATGCCTGATAATTCAGTTCTGACAGTCATGTTGAGAGTTGCCTTCAACACCTACACTGAAATAGGGGCCAGATCTCCCCAAAATCAACTAACCTAGCCTTGACAACAGCTGGGAGGGTTGGGAAGAAAAAGACCCTGCCAAGATAATTTCTCTTCCCCCTTCAGAGACAACTCTGAAGGAAATCCCAGTGAAAGATTATTTCAGCTACACAGAGTAAGAAGTGATAGAGGAAATTTGCATTCCCACTCAGCAGGCTGCTTCCCTGGCAAATTCACCAGGAGGAGTCTCCAGGGCTCCTCAATCTCTGGAATAACCAGAAGCACTTCTTGCCAAGGTCCTGCAGCACTGCAGGCTCCTCAAGGGGGACCCAGGGTAATGGGAACTCATCAATAGCAGGTCCTGCCCCAATTATCTGCTCCATTGGCACAAGCAGCTCTCAAGTATGAGTCTGGATTTAGTGGCAGGAAAAAGAGGAAAAGCAGAAAATGTCTAGATAGAAATAATTTATCAAAGGGGAAAGTTCATCATTTTACTTCTGGAAAAGTTACTGAGATTCTGTAATACCAAGTGCCCTTTAAAAGGCCTTCATGTGTTAGTCCAAATGGTTTATGATGCTCCAAGAAACCCTCTGCTGCAATTAGTTTCATGATATGCATATGGTCATACATTATCACACACATTCATCCCCTAAATCCCTGCAGCCTTAAAATAAAATGTTAGTCCATGCACAAGAAAACCTACTTTCAAACATAAGAATAAAAGGAATTAAATTCTGCCTACAGAATTTCAGGTTTTTGAGTCTTAAAAGAAACTAAATTTGTTTTTATTTCTGGAGAAAGGTTTTCCCCTGCATGTCACACCTACCAACCAGTTCAGCCATCAGGTCCAGGATGCACTCGTCTCCCAAAGCCCACGGGCGCTGGCCATTGAAATGGCCATGGACACCCCTGAAAAGGAATGGGAAAATGATGAAAATGTGTGGTATCCTATTTGGATCTGTCCTAAGACTCATACCTGATTTGGAGACACCACATTTGGAGGACAGATGAGGAAGATGAGACTTGCTTAAGCTGAGCACAACACTTATACCATTAAACCTCAGAGCAAAGGTAATTTATTGGTTTCTGACAAGATGCTGGGTGCTTGAGAATTATTTAGTTTGGCCCACAAAACTCCTCTAGAAAATCCTGAGAATTAAAGATGACAGCTTTTTCACAACCCCCCGGAAATGACTGCATGGGTTCTGGAAGGCTCTGGGGACAGAAAAATTGGGACAGGGCATCCCAGTGTGGATGGCACCTGCTAACCCTGGCTCACATCCCTGCACAGACAGCAGAGATTGCCCCACAGACCTCCCCAGCCTGCACTTCTGGCTGAGCAGAACCTCTGATGGTGCACAGGATGACAGACTGAGATACTGCCTTGCTCCCAGACAGGAATATTTCTTGTCAGTAACAATTTTTATCCTCCTGCATCTCCTGTCTGAGCTCACCCTTCTGCATAAAGCAGAGGGTACTTTGTGCAGGGGCAGGTGCTTCCCTGCATCAACAGAGTTGCTTGCTAATTTTTATTGCTTCTCTTCTCCCTGAAAAATTGTTCTAGATCTCAGTGTGCATAAAGCTTTTTGGGCTGACAAAGGGTGTTTTAAAACTTTATATTGAAAACTGCTCCTGACTGCAGGAGATCATATGGTCACCTTAAACTCCAGTGTTCTGCTACTCTGGAGTGACAGATACATAAATTCAGTCCTGGATTGAGTGCTCTGAACTAAATTTTCCTTCAATTATGACAGAGAAGAAAACTTCTAAGGTAGCTACTGTGCATATATAAATAAAAAGTTGCCTAGTTTCTTAAACATGCGGGGTGTAGAGCACAGATTTAAATGCAAATGGAGGCAGACTGAGAAAAGTAATAATGGTGCTAATCCAGGGAAACATTGCTCTGGGCTCCCATCTCACACTGGATGATTTTCATATTTGCTGAGCACCACGGGGTACTTGTGGAGTTGGAAACACCAGGCTGCATGAGGCTGAGTATAAAGCTGTTTCAAAATTAGGACAAAGCTAGTGAGAATGTGGGGAGAGCAAAAGACACCTTAAAAGTTTTGATGTGAGAAAAAAAGGGGAAAAAAAATGTAATAAATCTTTTAAAGAAGAACTGGCCCACCCACAACATTCAGTCAAGATCACAGGAGGACAGCTGGCAGAGTAAGACTTGAGAATGGAGGGTGCATGAGACATTGCCCCATCCTCAAGGTGATTTAAAAGATTGTTTGTCCTTATCCACCTCATACTTTCCCTTCTCAGGTAGAGTTTCATTCAGTCTCCCAGAAAAATTACCTGGGCATTTTACAGTCAGACCCTTTTGGATTGACCTGGGTCTAATTCAAACCTCTTAGGGATATCTCCAAAAAAGAACTACAATCCTAAAGAATAGGAGAGCTGCTGGTTTTAAAAAGCACAGATTAACCACAATAAATGTAAAACCACTTTAAAAAGCACAGTATTAACCATTTCAAGCCTCTTATCCTTGCAGAACACCATTTAATTTTGGGCTAGATTAGGTCAACAGCTGGAGGAGTGCACAGGTACAACTGAACATCTCTTACAGAAAAAAGTAACATCCCCACTCTCAACAGGCCCAATCCCACACAGGCAGTCCCCTGCTCCTCAGTTTGGATAAGGTCCTGGTACAGCAGCTGACTGCTTTCCTCCATTTTAGAATTGTTCTCTGATGAGCCCTCAACAGCAGAGAGAAATAACCCTCATTTACAAGAGCATTTCATAGATGAGGAATAAAGGCAGTGGGTGGGGACGGGAGAAAATGCTGTGAGGGGCAGGATTAGTGCTAAAATTGCCTCCCTTCTATCAGCCCACAATGCAGCTGCATTCCCTGAGGACAGGGGGATGTGTTTCACAAACAGCAAGACATTTATTGGTAATTTCCTGTTTTATTCTTAACTGTAATATAGTGATCAAGGGACTTTAGGATAATACAGACTGTTAAAATAAAACCCCCAAAGATTTTCAGTGGCCCCCAGCCTGAGGGAATCTGTATTTCTGAAAGAGGATAGCAAACATAATAAGATGGGAAAAATAAGTCCTAACTACCTATGGGATTCTCTTTCATTAGCTTTCCCTGATTTTATAGCCATTAGTGTCATCCTGATGGGAATTTACTAATGAAAGTTCTCTCTATCAGCACACAGGACTATCAAAATTTCAGAATAAATTTCCAAGTTATCATGAAAACAGTTCTGAGATTTTGGTCATGAGAATGTTTTATTTTCAGAGAAAAACATGGGCATTTAACCATATTGAAAGAAGTGAGAGGCAGCATTTATTATTATTCTTATTATTATTATTATGGCACAGCTTACCTCCCTCTTGATGGCCAATATAAATGCCAAGAGACAAAAAATTATTGCCTCTAAAATGGTAGTTAAAAGCATATTCTTGGATCCTTTTTTTTTTTATTTTAATCACATGAAACTCTGTAGACTTTGCTGATGGCACAATACATCCTATTACACTTAGGTTGTAAAATTCTATGCTCTGCCTCAGAGAATTTATATCTCTGTATATTATGCCACCCCTCTCTCAGCTCTGGGAGGCACTGGGGGTAATAATCTTTAAGGACACAAGTGCAGTGCTCCTGGCATTCCCCTCATCCATGCAGAGCCTACATCCCTTTTTCCCCTCACTGCACCCTAGGTAGCAGAAGAGATTTAAACTGAGGTATCCAAATTAATGAATAAAAAAACTTCACCCATCAAATCACAGAGCATCAGACAAACAGATATTTCTTCAACTTCTATGAGAGTTTCTCATTGTGCAAATTAATTTTCAGTCGGTTACCATTTTATTTTCAATTTGGCAGGGAATCACAATGCCATGTTTTATTCGCTGAGGTCTGGTTGATTTAAAGCTTGCTAGGGGAGCTAGAAACACATTTTCTGAGATGATCCCAGGGTTTCAAAGGCGGTGAGAAAAGGAATTTAAATTAATTGCCATCTTCAGGAATCTTCTGCATTCATCCAAATCTTGTTCAAGTGCAAATTTCCTTCTTGCTCCTTTGCCAAAAGTGATGCAAGGTATGTAATGAGCCAGTACAGACTCTTAAGTTGGACCATGGTTTCAAGCAAAGAAACAGCCAAAAATAATGAAGACATATCAAAAGAAAAAGAACTGTATGGACCAGCAGATTAGAGACACAAGTAAAAAACCCATGGCGTTAGAAAAGGGGTTTGTAGCTGTACCCCACATCTTGCTGAAAGGCAGAGTGCTGAGAGCAGGGCAGGAGAGGTGGGGCTGTCAGGCATGGCTTGGCCAAGCTCTTTGCAGGGTTCTCAGATCTTGCAGGACTAGCTCAGCACACAGAACCAAAGATACCTTCTGACTGGCTGAAAATGGCATTTGCTACTGCAGGCTTTACATTCTAAGGCCTTCCTCAAGCTAGGAGGTTGTTCATCTATGTCCATGTCACCAGGCTGCTTCAATGCTTAGAAGTGTGTGCATATATATAAATATATATATGTATGTTTTATTTCTAGCCTCAGTTTATTTACTCCTTGTTAATATTTACTGTGCCAACATACTTTTCAGGTAGTTGGTTCCTTCCCTCCCCTACACTGATACATCCACAGAGAACAATCATTTTTCCTTTCAGTCTTAATTTTGCCCAACAGCTCCAGTCCTCAAGACTTGCGTGCAGCAGGTTCCCCACTCCCCAGTCGCCCTGCCAGCCCTTCACATGAGCACAACTGGCTACAGCAGGCTCCCTTCTGTTTTAATTGTTCCACTTTAATGAGTTACTCAGACGAGAGAGACATATGCTCACACACAGTAATGATTCTATAAAATGTTTTAATTACTTAACCGGTTCTGGCAGGACAAAGGGGAAAACAAGGCACTGCAAAGCACCTCTTGGCCTTCCTCCAACCAAAAAAAGTCCCCTGAAGTTTACACTTTTAAAACATTGGGTTATTGGCTACTCTAGGTTAAACATGAGGGAACAACTCTTCATGCCTTTTTTCCCCTCATTCAATAAATCTTGGTTTTAGCTGAAATCATAACTGAAAGACAAAGTCTCAAAGGCTGTTTTTAAATCCATCCTAAGAATGCCAGTGGCTTGGATTTGTAATCTTGCTACATTAGCATAAGGAACAGAGGCAGAGGGATGTGGAGAGGAGGAACACAGGACCAGAGAAGGTATGTGGGAGGCAGATGTAGGACGAGAGCTGTAACCCACCAGTTAAAGTGGAGGTGGGGGAACGGAACTAAGCACTAAGAGGAAACACAACAAGAGGCTTTTCCACGCTTTTCTCTCCCAGCTGTTTGCCTGATGAGTTGCCACCACTACTTGGAGATAAAGCTACAGCTTCCCTGCCTTTGACCAGCAGTGGGTAATCCTCCTTTTCATTCTTAACTACAAGCAGTGAAAGCCATTTAAATAGACTCACAGCTCTTTGAGATGGGTCCCAAGACACAACAAGCAGAAAATGCAATAAACCAATTTATAAGAAAGCCAGAATCTATACCACTGCTGACTTGATGGATGTACCTAATTTGCATGCCATTTCTTAGATTCTTGCTACTTATTTATCTAAGCCAGAGCCACTACACCCCACACTGCCTGGGATGCCATTGAACAGCCTTCAGCTGGGAACAGCTACCACCTTAGACTGGGCTTTGCTAAGCTGTCCTTGGTGACTGGAATAAAAGTATTCATTTCTGCACCTTCAGCCACCTCTTCCTCTGAATTCCATTCATCACCATCTCTAATCATACACTGTTCTCCTCAAAATTAGCTTGATCCTACCCTGGCTGTCTCAGCTGCTTTAGGTTCAGGATTTTATTCTGTTTCTTTGTTTTTCTTAATCTGAGGGATTTGGTTTAGCTGGTTCTTTGGTTTTGTTTTGGGTTTAATTTGTTTTTAAACTTTCTGATTTATTCTGGATAAGGCTTTTGAGGCCAAGCTGTGTTTTTGGCAAACAGCCTTTCTAGTTCTGCTCCCTCTTTTGCAGTGACTTGAAATCAATGCTCAGCCGTATTTCCCCCTAGATACAGTTCCTGAAGGCACTTTTGATCTGAGGGAACACACTGCCTACCTTTTTCTTCCAGGTTTTTACAATAACTGAGGAAAAACTCATCCTTCACTGCAGCAAAGACAAACACAAGAATAGAAGTGAGGCAGTGAAAAGATACAGTGGAGGAGCTGAAATACTTTTGCAGTCCCAGTGCATCACTCTAAGAATGTTGTCTGCTTTTTGAAGGAGCTCAGCTGCTTGTCTGACAAAGTGGGATAACAGCACAGAAATGGACGGGGCTGCAATTTTTTCAAACAACTGGAGAAACTGCATTGCTGTGCTGACTGAATAACCAGGAGGAACGAGCTCTTCCCAAAGTTCCACTCATTCCCACTCATTCTCAGCCTTCACACCTGTAAGAATACGGGTGGAAAAAGAGGAATCAATAAAGCAAATTGATGGGCTCCCAGCATTCATACATTTACAAGTGGAAGAGCAGCTACAGATTTCTCACATTTGCATTGAGAAGCTTCCATCTCGACCGCTCCTGCTGAAACAAGGCTGCCCACTTAGCAGAATTCATTTTTCCTCTTCTGCCTCTCCATATTTCCTCTGCTCTCTCACCATGAAATCACATCTGTTCCACTCATATCCTGCACCCTATAAAAGAGTTCATCTCTCGCCCAGCTCACTCACTCATCTGGATGTTATTTTCCTTTCCTACCTTCAGTTCCCTGTTTTTTATTCATCATTTTCCTTACTCATCCCTGCTCCAGCTGCTCAGACAGGTGCTGGAGATCTCAAAGCACAGACTCTTAATGGAAACAGAACATAATATTAAAAAAACTAAATAAAGAGCAAAAAAAGCTTTTTCTTTCCCCCATGTATATTAAAAAGTTCCCCATTTATTGTGATGACAGTGTCCCTTTCCTGCAATGTGTCCTTCTTTTATCCTGTCTCTTTTACATCAGCTTGATTCAGCAAAGCTTGTTGCAATTCACACTCAGCTCCTTGCTGAGGTGATACTGAGAAGACAGGAATGTTTCTTTCCAAATAAAATGAACTTGTCAAGCAGAGACCTGGTTTAAGAGGAGCCAAAAACCTGCCAGCATGGGCAGCAGCATCACCTGCATTTGGTGCTGTTTCAAGGGGAGCTGCTTGTTGCAAGGCCTGCAGGGTGAATCACACCCTGCAATTAAAATCACTAATTAGAAAAACACAGGGCCTGGAACCCCACCACATTCACAAGCAAGCAGCAGCAGCCAAGTAGGTTTGTGTGCTTACTTAACACCACAGCTGAAAGGGTTATTTACCTGTCCTACTGCTCCTGCCTCTAAAAGGGATAAAAGGAGCCCTGGGGAGACACTGAACATGTTTTACTCCTGGGCTGAGGTACTTTTAACGCAATATTCTGCTGTTCAAGCAGTTGCAAGGAAGATCCCAAAATCAAGCGCTCCTCTGAAGCACAGGTCAGCACCAGGCACTCCCTGCAGGGTACTCACGTTCGAGCCCACTTGTCCAGCTCTTCATCCAAGTAGGTTTTAACTTTTCTTGGCTGGAGCCCAAGAGAATTCCCAGCGAAGTACAGGCAGCTCTCCTCTCCATTCACCAGGGTCAGGTCAGCTGTGGAGGATAACCAGAGAAACAAAATGCATGTGGGGCTGAGCACAGGAGGGTCAGCATGTGTGCATGCCCACCCAAACACCCGTGCCACCCCAGAGCTCTGAACATCCCCCACCCCCTGGGACATCTGGTCCCCATGTGTGAACAGAGGTGTCACACCCTGACCTCTGTCCCACAACTTCAGGTAACCCTGGAAAGGATCTAAGGAGGACAGCAGGCAATTTGCAAGCAATTATTCACCTTTTCCTCCTACAGCTTTTGGAGCTGATGTGAGTTCAGGCATCACTAAATCCCCAGCTCTCATGGGATGTGTGAGAAGCAGCTGATTTTATCAGGTCTGTAACAGCAGTGAGTAAACAGGGAGCATTTTCCCAATCAGGCTTTTCTTCCACCACCAATACATGCCTACTCTGAGTCATGAAGATATTGGAGTCTAATAAAAGTTAGGACTAGGTAAATCTGTGTCCTCCATGTAAGTTCTCCCTGAATGATTTAATCTCTATTTAGAAAAATGTAACTGTTGAGGAGAATATTTTAAAGCAGTCTCAAAAGTTCTTGTCAGCAAATACTGTGGGATGCACTTCATGTCATCATCATCATCTGAGGAGGAAATCTATGTTGACAAATCCTTTCAATGATTAGGAGAAAAGCAAGGCGGTAGAAGTTTATAAATAATAGCTCTAGTGAGGTTCTGAACAATTTAATTACCCTGTGTCATCATCCATCAATCCAAACACAGCTTTCTTCTGTTATTTCTCATGTTAGAGATTCTTGCAGGGACAAGTGATGGTGACCTTCTAGAAGTGGTAATTTGCATTTGTCTATACCTATACTTACCATACCCCTACAAGCTAATATCACATATAATCCTGGTAAATATAATTGATATCCCTCAGAATAAAGATCTGAATGTGCATGTTAAGGTACACAATAAAAATGAACCATGAGATTACAATTCAGTCTGGGAAAGTTCTGGGAAAAGTTTCTTAGTACCTTTTGCACTAGCAGTTACCAATTTCATTGAACTTCCCCAGAAACACATTTTTCAGGAGTATAGACAACTTGGGTAATTTCTTAATTAAAGTTCTAGAGGCTTTTAAAAAGCATAAATCAGAGAGTAATCTCAGCCTAATCTGTTCTGCAGATACTATGTCTGTTTTTCATCTCCATTGTAATATGAATGGAAACAGAGAGGCATAAATATCATCCATGCCCCCAAACTGATTCTATTAACATTATTGTGTTTCTTTTCCTACCAAGAAACACAATAACACTGTCCCACTGGGATTAGAGAAGGGTCCTTGCTCAAGGATTTGCAGCTCCATCTCACTAATTCTCACCAAGCAGTAAAACAGGTGAGGAATTATGAGCAAGCCAGCTTTTCTTACACTGCAGTCCCTTCTAAAGAAAAACACCTCATGTTCACTGTTGGAGGGATGGGGAATTGCCTTTTTGATAAAGTGTGTTTTAATATGTTTATACCTGTTCCTTCAGATATTCTTTTCTTGATGTGTTATCAACCAGATATCTGGATGAACTTTTTTTCCTTTTGACATAAAGCTCTTTATTTCCCCCTCTCTGACATCACAAAAAGACTCATTTTGGACCATTGCTGCTTGGTTTTTTTCACCATCTTTGTAATTTCTCCTGATCAGCACCCCTGTGTGTTCCAACAACTCCACATTCAATGTGATATTCTTAAGAATAATACATTTTTTTTCCTATGCCTACCACTTGTGTTTCCCCAAATTTCATTTATTTATCATGGTATTGGCCCTTTTAATTTATAGAGGAGCTGCGGTTGATTTGAAAAATATATTGAAATATTCTAGCAGGAAATAAACACAAATGAGGAAATAAAGGTAAAGAAAAAAATAAATAATTATTGAAATGTGTTCTTAGAGTAGCCTGGATCAAAAAACACATTTATATTAAGATTAATTTAATATATTATATATTCACACACCTACTCAGATTTCTGAAAACTGGTCAAATCCAATCACATATAATATTTTGCATACTAATTATGCCCATTTATCTACATTAAAGATGCACTTCTATACCTTTTAAACCTAAAAGTAAAAGCAAGTTTATTATCAGAAATATTCAGTCTGAACAAAAGGGGAAAATGTAATGGGTTTATTAATCAGAAAGGAAGGACTAAATCTGCTTATACTTATCTGAGCTCTGTCCTTAGTTAAAGGATAAAAGATCTCCTCTCTCACACCTGCCTGTGCCCCCCTCACCAGCCCAAAAAAGCCAGGTTTTTATGATTAACCACTACCTTCAGCCATTTCTTCTGGGAAACACAGCTCAGTGCTTTCACTCCCGGGCATCTTTTTATTCCCAAGAAACCCAAATGATGCCCTACTCCTTTACAAGGTGACAAAGCACAAGCCATAGCTTTAATCAGATGGGTGATTTGGTGCCCAGCTGCAATCCAGGCATTCCTGCCTCCAACCTGCTCTGCACGAAGAGAGCCTTAAAGAGACTTCGTTGTCAGCTCGGAGAAGAGCAGCGGGATCCAAACATTTCCCTAAATCTTCCCCTGTCATCTTTTCCTCATTTGCTCACCTGAGCCTCGTCCCTCATGCTTGCACACAAAACCTCAGATATTTGCAGAGATTTAGGCTGCTACTGGTTTCCTCTTGATTGATACAGCAAATAAACAGCCCTGACAGTTTATAACTTGATAACTAAATTAAACTATTATAATGACTTCCTAAATATTTTCCTGTACGTCATCTTACTGTTGTCTCCTATGGATGGTCTCATCTGCTTCTTGTAAGGTTTCATTTTAAAGCCTCATTGTAATGTTTTATGTAAATATATAAAGACTATTTGATGGCTAATATCTGTAATGACATTTATCTTCAGGAACGCGTTATCTGGCATCCGCTCCTGGGCACAGATAAATGTCATGGCAGATCTGTCTCTATGGTATAGTCACACAATGTAAATATATATATATATTTACACCCCTGCTGTTCTTCAGCAGGGAAGCTGTTTCTGATGACAGCTGAAGCACAGAAAAGAAGGACAGGGAAAAAAAAGGGGGAGGAAAAACCTCCTCAGTTTAGGAACAGCAGAATGATGGGTTCTCTGTGCTTTTCAACTGCTACTACTTTGTACATTGTTTATCTTTACTAAAATATATCTACAGTCTTGGGACCGAATATTATTGTAACTACAGGGGGAAAACCTCATTAGTCTTTGGGCCTAAATATTGTGGGAATTTAAAATCAAACAACAATGGATGTTGGAAGAAACCAAAACAGTCACACGGGTATCAAAACCTCTTCTACTTCTCCAAAGACTCCTTAGTCTGAAGCTGCTACAACACTGCACTGGGAAGTGACCTTTGATATCCTGGAGAGACATTTGACATTCTGCAGTCAAACATCCAGCTACTCTTACTTGTGCTGGATTCCAGCAGCACCACTACCATGAGAATTGTGTTCCAGCGTCTTTCCAGCTCTGGTGGCACACCTGGCAGCACCGTGGTGGCAGCTGGAGGAGCTTTGAGTACAGAATAGTCAAATATCCAAACAAACAGAGGGGGTGTAGAAAACTCTCTTAAGCAGCCAGGGTAAAAAAAATGAAAAAGGAAAATTACAGAGGCATGGAGGAAGAACAAAGTTTAAATATTTGCAAAGTGTCCACTTGTGTCCATCCTGCTCTGAATAACAGAAACAACAGAACTCAAGGATTTAAATGTAGGGAAAGATAAACCAATATCATCAGAACATATAGAACTGAGATTTATGATCCCTGTGTTCCAAGGGCAGGAGCAGTACATTCCCAACACTCATCATTGCTCAGCAGGAAGATACTGAAGACAGAGAGAGTTTCAAAAGATATCCAGGAATTCATATTATTGACACCATTTTCTATCATAGTCCCTTACTGGACACACTTTGGTGAATGCACCTGTAATTTCTCATTTACCATCAGTACTGTTCCTTTCAGGAAAAAAAGAAATCTGCGGAAAATTCTGTCTGCATTTATTAGAAAATAAGAAAAAAATAAATTAAAAAAAATAAAAATAATTAAAAAAAAAAAGCAAGGAAGTCCTATCATATTTTTTCCTTTCATTTTAAATAGGTACCCTTTTCCAAGGCACAAAAGGAGAGTGACTATGCAGTATGTGTTCACCATCTAAGGAAATAATACGTCATTTCTCCAGTGTTCAGCATGCAGTGACCAGGGCATGAAAGAGCACAGCTTTTGCTCTCCACGTAACTGAGACAGAAATAAACCCAGACAGGACTTGGGAAGCAGGAGAAGAGATCAGGACCTTGCTGCCTCCATGGGTGGCTGCTCCCACCAGGTTTCCCTGCATGGATTTGGCTAAACACGGTGCCTATTGCAGGTACAAAAAAAAAAGTTGGAGTTGGGTTTTAGTTTTGGTGGTCTGGGAGTGTGAACCCAAAGCAAATGTTTCACTCTCAGCCTGCCACCCCACTTTCCACCCCTCTTGCCCCCCCACCAAGCCCTCCCCATGCCCAGACATGCCACAGGCTCCTCAAAACAACCTGTGGAACAGGAAAGAAGGAGAAAAATGTCCAGAACAATTTTACATAACTTCACTGGAGCCAGGTGCTCTCTGTTTTTAGGCAATTCATGAGGAAAGTGGAAAACACCTTCAAATAAAAGGCTTCATTATGAATTATTTGCTCAGATCAATTATTTGTTCTGAGGCACAGTCTTCCATTTGGCCTTGGTGAGAAAATAGCTCCACCACCAGCAAGAAGACATAAATGTTCACATAATACATATATCCTGTCTCTTTCATTAACTAAAATAATTGTAACCAAAGAGATAATACCAAACTGGATCACACCAAGGAAGCAACTGCTCTGAACTACCCAAGCCACGCTGCTGTTTTGAGCCATTACAGGGAAAAGCTCCTGCCTGTAATTTTCAATCAGTCACTACATTGTTCAAAGCTGCTGACTGACAGCATAAGCACCACATAAGTACTGTATCCTCACATTTGATTCAGGATGGCAAGGAGAACATAGAGCTTTTGGCGCTAGAATAAGCTGATGGATTGATTTAGCAACATCAGGGACATTCTGTGCTCAGATATGACTACAATTGCTCAATTATCTCATAAATGACCATGATTTCCAAAGACTTGTGATAAACACATGCAGAAGATGTGAAGCCCAGCCCTTTTCCCCTCCCTCTCCCTCACAGCAATTATAACTCTCACTTGGAGGCAGATCCTTGACTTTGGGGATACAGAAACATTCCCGAAGATGCTTTAACTCATCTTTTTCATCTAAGTGGAAAGCAAGTTTTTTGTCCGTGGGACTGCATCCGAGCTGCAAGGCAGTTTGTTCCAAAATGCTTGTTGGGAGCACAGGAGAAGATGGATCCATTTTCAGGTCATTCAATTTCACCTGAAAATCAGAAATGCCAGTTTAGCTTCTGCAGTTTGCATAGTCTCGAGTGGCAGATAAGCAGCCACTAAAGCTGCATCATTCAAGACCCAAACTTACTTGACTTAAAGCTTTTAAAAAGTGAAGTGTCTGAATAGAATGATCAAATATTTCCAAGGCAACATATTGCTGTAACCCCCAAAAGGCTTTTTTCTTTCCCTTCCATAGATACAAAGCTCTTCTTTTTTTAAGCTTTTTCAGCCTCTTCTAAGTTCTCCCACCAGACTGACAGAAGCTCCAAATGCTGGAGTGTCACTCACAGTCTGGAGACGTCAAAGCCAGAGGCAGCATCATTGTTTCTGCAGTCTGAGCTCCTAAGAATAGCAGGTGCACAGATACACTGAAGTTGTTTCCAGGCTGTGCAATTTTTTGCCTTAGAAATTGGAGGGGGTGTTTGTATACGGCCGTGCTCATGTGCAAGGGCAGCGCAGGCAGGATGCAGGTGGCAGGCAAACAAATCTTTTAACACCAGGGACTTGAATTAATATTTCCTTTCAGCTACACCAAATATCCTGCTGGTTTAGATCTGTTTCCTCTGGGAAAGGAGAAAAGCCCAAGTGAAATCAGAAATATGACAGACCATTAATTCTAAGAGAACGCCCAAAACTAACTGCAACATTTACAAGCTCGTTGATCTCGATATGAAAACAGTCCTGTAAGTGTGATGCTCAGAGACACCACTGTGATCCAGACACACTTGTTCCAGACACTTGTGCAGTTGGCAGAGAAGGTTTGCAGCACATACTCTGCACCTTAGGGCAAGGCTTGCCTGCTGGGTGTTGTGGCACACAGGAGGCTCGGTGAGATGCTCTGTGGCTGCCCCAGTTTAGGGAAATGTGGAGTTACACCACACGGCATTCTCTGCCTTTTTAACATCCCCAAGAGTCTTGATGCAAAGGAACACTCGAGGGGATAGGCTGAAATAGGATGGATTAGCACATAACAAGGAACACAGAGCCACTAGAGAATATCGTTTTTTCTCTCTGTTTGAGAAAGAAAACTCTTTAAGCACATATCTTCCACAAGCTCTCATTTCTTAAGGCCAAAACATCCTACATATAGCTATCAGAAACAAGCTGTGGATAGAACAACAGATGACTATTGAGAAGAGCTTTGTCAACACATATGGGAAGGACAACAGTTTGTATTTAAATATAAACCCCCAAACAGCAGAGCCTCCTCAGTGCCAATTAACCCAAACCTCTTTATACTCTGGCCAAATGGCCAGCACCATGCTACTTACCTGCTTTAATCTGCTGTCATTTGATTTATGATGAGAACATAATCTTTTTTGCCCCCCCAGACCTGATATCTTACACAGTTAAAATATTTCCTTTTCCACCAGCATGCAGAGTTTAAAAAAAAAAAAAAAAATACCAGCAGTGTTCTTTAAAACAACAGTTTTCATTTAGCTAATGTTCACCCTCCCCTGGGAGTTATTGGAGACATCCTATTTTTATGCTGTCTCCACACAGGTTGTTCACACCTCCTCATTGTCGCCAAATTTATCATTCCCACTCATTCACCCCAATCATCCTTTAGATTGCAAAAAGAAAATAAAATAGCAAAAATGTTTGGGGAAAAAAAAATAAAATATATCGGCATCTTGGTTTTCAGAGTGCTCTTCAAGGTTCCTAGGAGGCAGAGGGCTCCACCCAGACTGGGAGCTGCTCAAGTGACAAAATTGATTGGGGTCAGCATTCCCAGACTGCCAAAGAGCTGCCAGCCCACCGAAAGCCCTGAGGAAGGTGTGGCCAGGCTCCCTGTGCCCCAGGGAACTGCTCCTCTGTTCCTCCACAGCTGAGCAGAAAATCCAAGGCTGCTGCTGGGGTTCCCTGCTGGGGTGTCAGTCACAGATGTGCTTTTCTGTAGGTCAGATAAAACCTTCTGCACCTGGTTTGGAGACAGCAGGGAGGATGGCTTAGGGATCTTTATTACCTCCAGGTGTTGTGAACCACCAAGAACAGCAAGTTACGGTCACAGACACCATGGCCATCACTAATACAGTCACCTCATTATAATCTACAGATACTGTAAAGTAACTTAAATTTCACTTCTCCAAATTACAGCATTAACCAGTAAATGAGAGCTTATTTCCAAGCAATATTTGGATCAGCACTTGGAAAGCAGAATTAGGTTTTGTTTCCAAAGCTTGTTTATTTGATGTACAGCCCCAGCATAGATGTCCTGATCCCATTACCAAAGCACATCCAGCACATACATAATAAAGATAGAACCTTCTATTTTTAATAATGAGTACTTAATGAAAATTATGTAAAAAAACCCTTAGATGAGGGGTTAAAAACCATGTCTTCCTGACTTTCTCCTTCTAGGTAAAAGAATTGCCAGTGCAGAATTTTCTGTAAAATCTCCTTCCCGCTCAGGTTAATGCCTGGATTTATTTTATTTTATTTTATTCCCTGGTGACATATCTCCTGGAGGTAAGGAACCTCTTCAGCTCTCTAAACTGATGAATCTTGAGTTAAGAATATTCGTTCAGTGATGCTCAGCCCCCGTGGTCCCTAGGAAGGGGATCATGGAACTTTACTGTTTCCATCACCTCTATCTTCTTCTGAAAACAGCCTGAAGGGGGTTCAGGAGCCTCCAGCATTCATCTCCTGGAACCACTGAGGTAATTGCCCTGAAATTTGTGGTCAGGAGGTGGATGATAAGGGTGCTCAAAGGACTAGCTGGTAGTTTAACCACATCCTTCTCATCCAGCCTGTGGATTCCCTGCTCTGCACCACACAAACACAGCACAGCTTCCTATTATTTATCTCACCAGGCACCATTTTTTAGAAAGGACACCCAGTTATTACTGTGGATTAATGGCCATCATATCCCAGGTCATCCACTGACCCAGCTGGCAAGCACAGATGGGTTTTGTTTCCATTTGAGGCCTGACCCAAAGCTGACTGAAGTCAATAGGTGTCTCTATTACAGACAGCAATTCCTGGATCAGGCTCCTGGGTCCCCTGTCATTGCTGCATCTGATCAATGACTTACATTTATTGTGATTCTTATTGATACTAGATTTTGACAGCAAAGAAAACATTAAATACAAAGATCTAGAAGTTAAAAAAGATTAAGTGCTATGGGGTATCTGATTTAATACAAACATTATGAAATAAGATAAAACTACTAAAAATCAATCAAAATCCTGTTGTGGAATGAAATCCCAGTGATCCAATTCTGAGATCAGCATAAGAAAGTACTTTTGTCCTTTGAGGGGGAATTAGGCTTCATAGAGAGGAATCCCAGAATTGCTTGGGGTTGGCTTTTCCCACCCTTCTTAATTCCGACTGACATTATTGTATTTTTTTTTTTTAATTTATTTTCAGAACAGAGTCCTGTGCAAGTATTTTACAATAATTCATGACTCTTTTGTTGTTTTCTACATATAGAGCAAACACATTTGTATAAGTGCACTTTATCTCCTTATAACTGAAAATTATATTCAGTAACCCTTCAAACTAACATTCAGACCCATCAGTGGAAAATGCATTTCCTATTTTGATAAACATAGCTCTTTACCAGATTTTATTTTTTTTTTCTTCATACAATTTAGAAAAAAAAAATATTTTAAGAGAAACAATCTGTCCTCACCACCTACTCTAAAAAAAATGCATTCAGGTGTATTCATATAATCCCAGAATGGTTTGGGTTGGAAGGGATTTTAAAGACCACTTTGTTCCAATCCCTGCCATGGGCAGAGACACTTTCCACTAGGCCAGGTTTTCTTCTTTCTTTCCTTGAAACTTTATTACAGTTTTTGACTTAACAGATGACATGAAGTCAGTATATTTTTACTTTTTTCTTCTTTCTCTGCTCTTTTGTCCTTCCACAGAACTTGCTTGTACTACACCCTGATTCAGTGTAAAAACTCAACTATCACTGTAGGCAATCCTTCATATTAAAAAAGATGACACGCAACTTAAATTAAGAAAAACAGTCATTTTTCCATAATTTATCAGCCCCTATCAAACATTGGCTTCTACTACTTATTTCCCATTTTAAAACTATGAAAGACAATGGATGAGAATTTGTCAGGCACAAGTGATGCGAATGTCTGGGTGATTATTTCAGTTTTGTCCTTTATGCATAATTTACTGACAAAATAAAAAAAAAAAAAAAGGTGAATATTAGCAAGTCCTCATATCAAACCTCCTCAAGAAGGTCCATTAGGCTTAATTATAAGAATGATAATTTGTCCTGGTTTAGATCCTCTTATATCTTTATGGATCTCCCCTCTGTCTTGATATCTTTGTAAAAATAATAAAAAAAAATTTAAAAAAAATTTAAAAAAAATAAAGTTCCCTTAACCCTCCCCTTAAACATTTTCTTTACATATTCCAAGGTGTTACTCACAGTCCTCCTACCCAGCACAGTGCTGACAGGCACCCAGTGAATCCCTACTTTACGCTGTATCAATACTCTCAGGGGGAAAGGCTTTGTGGGATCGGCCTGTCCTGCACTTTCTGCCCTCCAATAGCTGATGCCCAGGTTGATAAACACAGCTCAGCCCACAGACCTTGAGATGTGGAGGCTGCTGTCCAAATGCACCCTTTGGGAAGTGAAACTGGGGGTGTGCCCACGTGGGAGTGGGGAAGTTCTCAGCGCAGGTCCAGGCTGTCAAAATACACCCACTGAAAGCACCAATAGCACCGTAATTGAGGTTGGTTTAGAAAACAAACAAAAGAGGAACTCCAGAACTGCTCAGCGTCTAAGGGCTGATTCTCTTCCCATCTTTACACCAAATAAATTGCTTTGCTCGAGTAGGATTTTGCAGAAGGAAGTTTTTAAAACAGCACAGCCCAAAGCAGCATGCAGCCTAGATTACTTCAGGTTAAATACACTTCAGTGAATTTGTTTAAATTACAGAACCAGAGAGAAAGAAAAATCTAAATATTCATAACATCCCCAACAACAGACACGCAGCAGCAACCACCACTGTATAATTAAATAAGTTATACAGCACAGTGTCACAGCTGCAGCAAGGGAATGTGACAGAGAGGAATTATAATAAACTCAGTTACTTAGAGTAATTTAGGCACTTATTGACCTTCATGTCAAGAAGCGCTATGGTGCTAAAAGTAATTTTACATAGAAAACTCATCTTTTCTCCTCTATGGTGAAACCACATTACCCTGTGGTCGGCAGCCATTCCTGGGAGGGGGTGATGAAACTCCTGAGCAAACACTCGTTGTTGCATGAAGAAACAGCCACAGTCACGTGCCTGCTTCCCCAGACTCTGACCCCACCAGCCACATAATCTCCGAGTTAACCAAAAACCAGGTGTATACATAATTATTTCTCCTATTATTATCTTTTCCTTTGCCACCATGGCAAAATTGAAAGCTCTGATTAAATTAAGAAAGCACTCCTCTTCCAGATGGGCATGGGAAAATAGACACGGTTGTAATGAAAGTGGTTTTAGACCAAACTCTTTCAGTTTCATGAAGGAGACAATCGATAGCAGGGCAGCAAGAAGCCAGTAGTGTTTGCACATGGCAGAGGGAGTGGTGGGAATTTACAGACAATGCAGACTTGCCAGGGTAGAAAACATAAGAAGAATTAAAGGTGAAATTAGGAATGAACAGAGTTGATCTCTCCCTTTGCTCTCTATAAACGTCATCTCAAACCAGCCACGTGTTTGCTCAATCCCCTCCATTCAAGCTTGAGTGACACCCATTCCTACACACAGCTAGAACACAGCAATATAGAACAAGATAAAATGTTTCCATCCAGCCTCTGTGAAGCTTCAGAGGAAGATCCAAAATAAAAATAATAATAAAAAAAAGAAAAACCACAGAAATATATAACGGAAGAGTGAGGAGAGATATAGGGGCAGGAGGGTCAGAGTTGTGGACTAACAATGTAATTCAGAGATATATCTCCATCCTGGAGTTCTCTGTGCCCAGACCCCTGCAGTAATGCTTGTTTATTGTCTGGATTTCCATTTTCAGTAAGCACCAATAGATGTGACACTCTTGAACTGTAACATTTCATCTTCTTTGCTAGAAAAAAGCCCAACAAAACAACCACACAGAGCACTTAATATTGACCCAAAATAGAGCTGACCTCTATCCATCAGTTCCTGCAGCATCATTGCCCTCTTTTGCACTGTCAAATGACTTTTTCTGGGGCTTCCCACTAACTCAGTTTGTTTATTCCACCAGCAAGACAACGGGACTGCTGCTCAAGAAACTTTATCCTACCAGGAATCTGGTCTGAAAAGGAAGCAGGAGATTGGGGCACTTCAGCTGTTGAAGCAAAAGGGATCCAAAGCCAAACTCAGCCCAAAAGGGTATTCATTTCTTGTTTGGTTGGCCATTTAGGTCAAACCAAGCTTAGATACACTGCAACTTTTCAATTTGCCTTTGGAAATAAAACTACACAAACAGTGGAGTGAAAATTTCCCCACTGCATTTCCCTTTGAATGAGCATCGTGCATTTTAACCTTGATCGTCGATGGTGGCAGGAAAGCAGCTGTGCTGGCAAAGGCCATATGTTTGCAGACTTTTATGAGAATTGGAATATTGACCCCTTCTTCCCAGCTAGTCTTCTCAACCCTTCTGCTGGAATGAAAGGAAAACAGAGACAAAATCCTTTGTCCCTAAATTCAAGGCTCAGACATCAGCAAACATATAGCCTGGATACATTATTTTTAGCCGGAGAACAGGTAAAACGGTCTGGGTTTGTTTTTTGGGGGGGTTTTTGTTTGTATATTTTTTATTATTTTTTTTTCTTTCTGTGTTGCTGTGAAGCAGCCAGAGGACAGGAAGAGGAGAAGGAGCTGCTGTAATGTACAAGGGAGTGAGGCCACAGGAGATGGCCAAAGTCCCAGAGGGCACAAGTCTGTGTGGCAGAGAATGCAACCGTGGGCAGCTCAGCCCTCAGCCCCTCAAAGGAGCTGCTAGGAGCGTGATGGGAAGGCAGAGAGCTCTGACAGACAGTTTAGAGTGGGCAAAAGAGGAATAAAAAGAGCTCTGTGTGTCTGTAACTAAGGGCTGTGTGGGGCACGTGGGGCAGAGAAAGGACTGAGGGGTGGGCAGGAGAACACATTTGTCATGGCAGCACCTTCCTTGCCTTGGAAGCACACGGAGCCACATCCTCAGGTGTGCTGATACTGCTCCATGTCAGCCTCCCCCAGCTCTCTGCTGTGCCCATCTGCCATCCATCACTGCCCAGAGACCGCTCCAGCCCCAGCCACGGGAGCCTCGTCCCTCGGCTGGAAGGAACCGTGTGAGCTTTTCCACAGGAGCGCCGGTAAAAGTTGTAACAAATTAATTTGACAAAACATATGCCTTCTTCTGAAGGCGTGCGACAACAACAAATAACCAAGGGCACCCTGAAGCAAACTCAGCCCATGCCAGATGGGATGCCAGGACGCTGGGTCCATCAGGTCATGAAAGCTTGCCTTGGCACTGCTAGCCCTGAGCCTTCTTGCTGTCAGGAGGATAAAATGATCCAGCAAACAAAGAAGGATTCTCTTTAACAGGAATAGGCAGGTCTTACCCCCAGTCAGGGCTGGAAGACCCCCAGGCAGGAAAACTCTGGTTCATACAGTCAGGAAAGGAGCAGCAAAGCAGCGAGGTGTCCAAGCAGCACACACTGCACCTGCAGCACGGAGCCCTGCTCAGGCACAGATCCTCAGAAAAAACAGGATTTCTGTATTTACAAGGCAAGCCCCACAGCTATTTTTTAAAGCATGCCATCTGCACCTTGTGATGGCACGATGCATTTCACCTCAGGCTTCGCAGCAATCGCTCGGTAAACAACGGCATAAAACCTTTGGTCTCCTCCCTGCTGAGCTTGCTATAACAACTTTCTTATCACTTTTGTTTTCCCTCCACTCCGTCAACACCCCCTGCTCTGCCCAAAAACTCCTCTGTTACCTCAGGTCACATTTAAAGCCTGTGTGCTGAGGATGCCCTACACCTGCCCTCACTTAGCTGGTTCTCCTCCCTCCCCCCTGATCCCAGCTTTTTCCTTCTGAAGTTATTTGAAGGGAACATGTGTATTTGGCCTTTTTGCAGGAGTGGATTGCTCTGGCTGTCTGAATTTAACTTTTGGTCTTCTGATTAAGACTGAAAAACCCTCACTCAGTCCGTTAAACTTTACTTTATACAGACTTAACTCCCTATAATGATGATCCAGTGTTTATTTTTTTTATTTATGAAGCAGCCATTAGTAGTTCCTGTTAAATAATTAATTGCCCTTTGAGTACCCAAATGAGCTGCTAAAACCTTCCTCCTTGTCTGAATGGATTTTCCCTATTTTCTTCTCAGTCAGACTGCTAGGCACATCTTATCTACATAGATATGGGTTTTTCCTGTTATGTGACCTGCTCCAAATATTGTTTTTCTTCAGGCTCTGTATCAGTAATCATTTTCATTTCTTTCTGAGTCATTAACCATAATATTTGTCCTTTAAAAACTAGTCACAAAGTAGTGCCTCTATGAAAAAAAAAAATCAAAAATAATCACAGGAATATGAAATTATTTACTTTTCTGCAGTAACATTTATGGAGAACTATTGCACTGCTGCACTGATAATGGTAATACCCAGAGAGGGACAATAAGGGAATGAGAGTCAAGTGATTTCCACATAAAGGGAACAAGAGCAGTAACTCCCCATGGCTCTGATAACTCCATGGTAGCTGCAACAGCGGGAGAACACATTTTGAATAGATGAAATTTCCTTGTGTCTCTCCAAGTTAGCTGCTACTAATAAAAACTGACTGTACCTCGGGTGCCCTCACCTGCATTTCCAGGCTGGATGCAAACACACATTGTTTTTTTAAAAGCCTCTTGCTATAAAGAATGGGTTATCACTGTTGTTGATCTTAATGTTTTGCAAAGAATAAGAGATTTCCCCCCACCTCTGGTCAAATATTTGTTCTCAATGTTTGCTCTGTACAAGGACAAGCAAGGACATTTCGAGAGGTTTTTACCAAAGGCAGGGACAGGAGGGGGCACAGGCCTGTTCCTTCCTGGGGGAGCAGTGGTGTGATGGCCAAGGGTGCATTTGAGAGACTGAAAGACAAATGGGGGAGCCCCTTTACTCATGGTAGCTATTTGCTATTAGTTGTAAAACCCTACAAATCAAACTGAGCACCTTGGGGTGGATTTCCAGCAAAGCTCCGAACTGCTCTTTCTGCAAGGCGCTTTCCGAGGTGTTTCTGTATCAGATGTAGGCTCGTTCTACCCTGCCCCAGGTGAGCAGCAGTGTCCAGACCTCACAGAGCAGCAGCCACTTCTCCATCTGCTGCTGGCACATGTCCTGCCTGTGGCCACAGAGCTTCTCCAAAAGGGGAAATCAGACCCCAGCTCCGAGCAGATAACAACACTCAGGGGCTTCCCACAACACCAGAACTTTCCTTTTTCCTAAATGTTGTACAGCGCGTCTTTTATGGTGCTCTTCACACCACTGCAGGCTGACAAATAGCTGAGGACATGAACTGAGGCAGACAAACCACCCTGGTGCCTTTTCCCTCCTTCCCCTTGTTTGCAGCTCCATAAAAGTGAATGCACTTCGCACTTTTCACTCTTGTTTTTAAGCTCTTTGCAGCAGTTATCACCTGGAACAAGGCTCAGGGAGGGCAGAAGGAAGAAAAGGCGGGACAGAAAATAACAAGCTGAGCTTCTACTACATGTGGGCTGTATGAAAAGTGAAATGGAATGAAATGAATAAAATACAAACAAACAAACAAACAAATAAATAAATAAATTAAAATTTAAATAAACAAAATTTAAATTAAAATAAATAAATTAAAAATAAAAATAAAATTAAATTAAAATTTAAAAATAAAATAAAAATAAAAGTAAAAATAAAATTAAATTAAAATAAAAATCAAAATTAAAATTAAAATTAAAATAAATAAATAAAAATTAAATTAAAATGACATTAAATAAACATTAAAATTAAAAATTAAAAATAAAAATAAAAAATAGAAATAAAATAAAATAAAATAAAATAAAATAAAATAAAATAAAATAAAATAAAATAAAATAAAATAAAATCCAAAGGCCACACATAGCACAGTACAGGTTAATGAAGCATCATGTGGATCTGGACCCTCCAAAAGCTGGAATTGCAAGGCTGGGCTCTGATTTAAATAGCATGCTACTGTTCTGGATGGCCTGGAATGGGCAGAGGAACAGACAGCACATAAAGGATGGTGAAAAAGTGGCCTGTGCTACCCGAGGGAGGTCAGCACTGCTCAGTCCCACACATCCTGTGCCAAGGAGCTCATCCTGCAGCTTCCTCTCCGGGCTGGTTCAACAGCACACACAAACAGCAGCAATCTCCTGGGCAAAGCTGAGAATCCTGGAAAGCGTTCTAGTGCTGATCCACTCGAGAAAAGCAACAAGCTTTAGCACAGCACGGCTCCTGCAAGGGGCTGGAGGGGAGGACAAACCTCGTGCTTGGCTCACAAAGCCAGCAGGGAACCAGCGGTACCAAACTCTGTCCAGAAGAGCAAACGCCGGCTCTGGGGCTGCTCCGAGGAGGTTTTTGCTGTCCACACACTCTCCACTCCTTTTCCCAGCCCCAGCTGAACCTCCCAGCCCTCTCTGAGCTCAGATTTTTTATTGATTCACTAATAAACTGATTAGACAGCAAATCAGACCACATACCGGCCAAGGTCTAAACGAAGCTTTAGCCAACGCTTAACTCCATATCGATATTTATAATCCCCAAATAACCCTTTGTTTGCTCCCACCCTGGTTCCAGGCTGTGACTCAGCAGGCCCAGGGCTCCATCAGCATTCCCAGAGCGTTTTCTTTCCCTGACTGTCTCCCTTTGCTGTGATCAGACCCATCAGGATGTGGTGAATTGCTCTCAGGAAGGTTACAGGTCTCCATAGGGACTGCTCATGATCTTTGAAAAATGCATTTCCCTCTAGCAAGCTATAAATGCTTAGGAGAGTCGCTAAAGATCTCTCAAAATAGATTATTGAACACTGATGCTGCACTCTCATTTTGTGTTATCATATACTTAAAGTATATTAAAAGATTCCCTAAATGCCAGGTGCATTTGCTTAGAAGAGATTTGTGTTTTCCAAAGCCAGAAGAAAATATCTTTGTATCATTCCAGGATATGTAATGCTTTTTCTACTATCCTGCAGAATGGATTATAAGTGTCTGACAGTGTTTTTGGGGTTTTTTTTCCCTTTTTTTTCTCCCTTTCCCTAGAACCACTGACTGTTGTGAGAGGCTTTAGTTAACTTCTTTGGATTGTTTCTTGCCTCACTAACGGCCTGCAGTCAAAATGAAAAATAAGAACCTTCTGGATCCTGCCTTGATAAGGTCAGACTGTAGAATTTTTCTTTCCAGCAATTTAGCCGGGCTCTCTCCTTGCAGAATACATTTCCTTGGTAATAAACATCTCCAGACAGCCAGGCTGTACAGACTGGAAACAATTAAGCCAAAATTGGGGAAAGCAGCACATGAATAAGTATTTCACTTTTCAATGAAATTAGACCGAAAATTTCAGGAGCAAAGAAAGCAACAACATTTTCGAATTGCATTAATTAGACATATTTGTGAAAACCTGTGCTCATGCAAGTACCTTATGTGCATTTTGATATCAAACTATGAAGAAAATGTGCTTGATAATCACAAACCTGTGGTTCTGTCCTGCTGTGGTCAAGCACCAGACACACACAAACATTTAGGGAACCTAATCCAATATCTAGTAGAAATAACAAGTTTAGCCATATTTCTTTGTCTTTCCAAAAGGAACTCTGTTAAGCAACAGGTTAAAAGAGTTTGTCTAACTAAAGTAGAATAAGATTAAAGTGCAATTTATTCCAGAAATCGATTAACAATTTATGAAAAACCTCATCTCTCAGGTAAACAATGGAATAAATGTCCCAACTTGTTAGAGATCCAAGTAAAATTCCTTTGTAACAACCCAGAGTTTTTCTACCATCACAAACACTTCACCAGATCCTAAATTCCACAGTTTTCTGATTTTTGCATAAAGGCATTTATTGCAAATCCACCACCTGTCTGTGTGCAGAAAGAGAACAAAAAGCATCTGTTCTGTTATTCTTAATTAGGTTCTCCTCCTACACCTCCTCTGTCCAACATCCTCAAATAGTTCAGATGGAAATTTTAAATAATTTAAAACTGAAAAATTACACGTCATGTTTGTGACATCATTTGCTGTGGTTTTCTCAAGAGTCTCAAAACTCATACAAAACTAAACGTGGTTTTAGAAAGAACCTTTTTTTTTTTTTTTTTTTTTTTCATTTTGGAAAGTTCACAGCATTTTCCAGAGGAATTAATGAACATTGCTAATAGCTTGATCAGAGTTATAAGGCATTAGGAGGACACAAGCAGGAGGAAAGGCAATATATAACCTTTAGATGGGACAATTAGAGATCAATTATTAGAGCTGGAGAAGAGCATTTGAAAGCAGCTTCTTCATTAATCAAAAATTATCTCAAATTAGAATGTTTAATTATTTGCCAGAGTTCCTTGTATTTTCTTCTGTGCTAAAAAAAAGAAAAAAAATAAAAAAGAAAGAAAAGGCAGGGGCTTTTTGAAGGCTGCTAGGTTTTGAACATTCAATTTTAACATGATTTTAAACCTAAAATACCAAATATTTTAAAAAAATAGGTAACAGTGAAATTGCTTACCTCAGGAGATTACATTGAAGATGCACAACTGATGATTTTTGTATGCTAAATCTTTTGGGTTAACTATTTGGATGTCCACATACATGGAAAAATTATTTTACTACAAATAGTAATAAAGGAAAAGATGGGAGTATCCTATGCACTGTAGAGACTTGGGGCAGGATCCAAGGATTTGATGTTAGATTTAGATTGAATTTGTAGATGGCTGAGTTTTAGATCCTCAAACAACTGAGCACATCCAAGAGCTGGAGTGGGAGGCAGCATCAGGAGCAGGCCCAGCAAGGGTGGTTACAGCAGCTGGTGGGCAGAAATGCTGGGTGTGCTCCCTGTCAGAGGCAACCTTCCAAATGGGAGCTGTGAAACTGCTGGATTTTGGTTCAGATTTACCTTCCCCAGGCTGGTTCAGATTTACCTTCCCCACCACTGACCAGACCAGCACGGGCATCTGTATAACCTGACAGCTGAGAGCTGGGAGGAGATAGACCTGGAGAGCAGGAAAGGCCTTCTGCACACAGGGATTTGGGGCTAACAGGACTCAAAGAGCATTTTGCTGAGACCACTCTGCAGTTCAGGGAGGTGTTCAGTGTGGCTCAGGAGGGACAATAACTGCTTCTCATCCATAGAAGAGCTGGAGCAGAGCAGGTCCCTGCTAAAACATCCCTAAAAGCTCCTATCCTGAGGAGCACTCTCCAGGGCTCGGAGGGAATTCCATCTGCTGGGGAACAGACTGGTCAGCCTGTGCTTGCCACACTCACCATTCGTCTCCTGAGAGGGAGATAAATGCTTGGTGAGCACAGCAGCAGCTGGCCTGGGAGCTGTGCCCAGCTGGTTCCTGCTCATGGATCTTCTCAGGAAGAGTGTCCCAGCACGATGCCCCAGCAGTTATTCTTTAGTGACAGGCAGACACAGATGTAGATGCAGGCTGGGGCCCCAAGCTGCTCCCTTTATGAGATAATTTTTTACACAAACATTTTTTCCTCTTGGCCAGCCCCATACTCCAGCCACAATAAAGCTATTTTTGTCATTATTCCTTAGTAAGGTGTATCCTGAACTTGGACACAGACTTTCTTCTCCAGGATGACCTTCTCTCCTTGCAAGGCCCCATCCTTTGTGGACCAGATGACCCCAGGCATGTTCAGAGTCATTCAAACTAGGTTTTTAGAATCGCTGAATCATTTAGGTTGAAATACCTCAAGATCATTGAGTCCAACAGTTGCCCCAGCAGTGCCAAGTCTGCCATTAACCCATGTCCCCAAGTGCCACAACCACACATCTTAAACACCTCCAGGGAGGGTGACTCTAGCACTGCCCTGAGCAGCTTGTCCCAGTATTTGATAGACCTGTCAGGGAAGAAATGTTCCCTAAAATCCAATATAAATCTTCCCCAGTGCAACTTGAGGCCATTTCTTCTCCTCCTGTCCCTGTCCCCTGGAACCAGAGCCTCCCCCAGCTGTCCCCTCCTGTCAGGGAGTTGTGCAGAGCCAAAAATTCCCCCTGAGTCTCCTTTTCTCCAGGCTGAGCCCCTTTCCCAGCTCCCTCAGCCAGGTCCCTCCAATCCAGCTCCAATGAAGATGCTGCTCTCTGTGCAGTCACAGCATCTTTTTGCACAAGAGGTAGTGGAAGACAGTCTGTGCTAAAACATGAAAAAACAAAAGCCCCTTTCATCGCCCTTCTAGTTGTTGCCTCAGAAAGGTTATTCTGCAATCTTACTTTAATGAAGTAAAGGCAAAATGTGCTTCATTCTGGCATAAGCTGCAGAAGTTTATACCAGCCAGAGATGTTGAGAGACAGAGCCCATAAAAATGGTTTACTGACATATGCACACAGGCTGCACATCTCTGGCAGGAAACAAGTTTCACTTGACCTTGGAGGAAAGAGTTTCCAACAACTTAGCACGGAGGGATCATCCATGTGTGTGTTTCCACCAGCTTTACCTGTCTGTGAGCTCTCCACCAGCCTTCTCCCATTATGTGTTGAAAAAATGAGGCCATGACTTCACATTCAGTTGTAGAACTTAGTTTAAGATAAAATTTTTGCAGCAGGGTGCATCTTTTTATTTTGGAAGTTCAGATCCTAAAGGATCCCAATAGCTCCCATATAATCCCATATTTATCTCCAATAAACCTCTATAGGCTTCAACCAAAAATAAAAGATAAAGATTGCTTTAATAAAAGGCACTAAAGCTCTGGTCAGGACTTCAAGTTTTCCCACTCTGATATATATATTAACCTACCTTTTAAAATAAAATACCTGGCTGGTACAATTCTCAATGCATTTCCCATATAAGGAAAAATAAAGGGGAAAAAAAGAAAAAAGAAAAAAGAGGAAAAAAATAAGAAAACAAAACCAAACTAACAAAAAGACCAAAACCAGCAGTTGAGCTATTTGAAAACTGGCTGCATACATGTTGAGGTATGTCTACAGTATATCAGGCTTAACCCAAAAATGCCTTCAGATACTCCTCTGTATCCCCTTACAAAAGCCTGAAAACAGAGTTTATTGCAGCTTTACTAAAGACAGCACCGTAATTTTGATGTCTCAGGGGTGATGGAAAAACACATCCCTGCAGGTTATCCCTGTTATTAATCAATACCTCATCTTGTTCTGCATCACACATAAGTATTGCTATTTTCAAGCCTCTCAGAGCAGAGCTAAGATGCAGCATCTGCCAGGTAAGAGCCAGTCCTGCCAGCCAAACTCAGCCTCACCACAGGCTTTTTCTACACTTCCTCTAGTGCAAAAAATCTATAAATACCACCAATAAAACCTCTTTCGTGTCTTCCCAGTGTAAGTCTTAGGGATTTCACTGCTGGAGTAATACCCTACCTCTTCCAGAAGGTTATTTTTATGGGGAAAAATAATAATAATAATAAAAAAATATATAGATATATGTATGTTGAGCTAAAAAACCTCAGTGCCACAGCAAGCACTACTCATGAAATCAGTCAGAAACCGCTGAGAGCTGCAGTGATACTGTTCCTGATTGTGCTGAGGGTGGAGTGGCTGCTCAGCACTCAGCACAGCTACAAACCCAGCTTTCCCTGCTCATGGAGGAGCTATTACCCTGAAAAGGGGCAGGTTCCCATCAGGAAACACAAGTCATCCCCATGCACAAAGAAATTGAGTCATGGGGTCCATAGGATAATAAATTCTGAATTAAAATCCCACTAATAAGCAAGGAAATTATATTCTGGGAAAATGTCTGATGGAAACAGCCACATATATGCACACACACATGGAATTTTATATTTAAATATCAATATTTTGATACCAACTTAGTAATGAGGAGGGGTTTGGTTTTAAAAATCTGTTATGAGGTGCTGGAGCAATTAGCAGTGTGTTGTGAAAATGACATTCTCTAATCCTCTCCCCTGAGTGAAGAAGGACAAATGTGATTAGCAGAGAACACACATACCTACATAGGAACATTTTATAATTATTCATGTGCCTATAAATGATCCCTGGCATTTTGTAAAATTATGAAAACTGAAGGTGAACACTACATGCCACTGGGAAAAGAGTGAAAATCCTTTCCCATTTCCCTTGAAATGAAACTTTTGGCCTTGCTATGGCAAAGAAATAAAACTGAACACACATTTTTATGAAGGTTTAAGGCCTCCTCTTGTGTTGGCCACATACTTCCAGCACCTCTCTCCTGCCAACCCCGATAATCAAGTTGTTTAAAAATTGTTTAAAAATTAATTTTCTACTTTTTCTTTTATTTTTTTATTTAATCTTCCTTAACTTTTATCCAGCTCATTATCCAGCTGTCCAGAAGGTCACTCAAAAGTCGGACTGCTGGCTTCTGTGGGAGAAACACAGATGTTTGCACAGATAGAAGAGGGCTGAAGGGATGACAGATTCAGTGCTAACTTGGACTTTTCAATCTAATTGCAAACCAGAAATTGCCTGATTTACCCTCACCTGAGGTAACAGAGATGCCCATATTACACAAGGACCCCTGCAATCTTTCATGGTGTGTTTGCACCCATTAACTGCAGCGCAAAACCACACAATATCATAAAACAAATTGGTTCTGTCTGAAAAGGGGAGAGACAAACTTGTTAGAGAAGATGGAAATCTCTGCATTTCACTCAGAAACAAGCTTTACAGCTTAGCCATAAACACCCGAAAATCTTGCTTTCTAATAGAACTGTGATGCAAGTTAATATATTTCATCTCTAGGAGGTACATGGAGAAGTAGAAAATCTGATGTGTCCCCATGGCAAACCTACAGATGGAAGATGCAATGTTTATTTTTTTGATACAGTTTAGGAATCAAGCTCAATCTAGTGCCAGCTGAGAGTTAACTCGGTCACAGTGTTTATTACAGCAGCACACAAAATAAATTATATCATATCTGTATTGCCATAAAATTATGGTACATAGTTTTGAGGTGGTAATAATAAATATATATGAATTTCTTAGTACAGTGGTTTTGAATAGTATCTATTTCACAATTTGATTTGTCCAATAATCAGGTTAATTTGCTGATGGAAATAATATACTTTTTTCCTATTATTTCTGTTTTAATGGAAAAATATCTTTACTGTCCTATTCTATTTCAAATAATTATGTTATACTGAGATAGCTTTAACAATTCACAAGCCATTCAGAAAAGAAAAAAAAAAGCCCAAAATGAGTGTAGTTATTAAAGTGGCATTAAGAGCTTTAATAATAATTTTTGGTCAGGGCAGATATGTTATAAATAAATTCAAATGCTGTATTAACCTTAAATTAAAAAACAGAAAAATCACAGTCAGCAAGAAAATTGGATATCTTACCAAACTTTGCTTTGCAACTTCTGAATTCCCTGAGAGGATTTTACTGGAAGTGATACTTAACCTTTAGATGTCATGATCTTGGAATGGCCAGGTGTACACTTCTACAGCCAGGCCAATTATCTTCAATTAAGCAATAAATGTGCAAGGCTTGCTCAGTGCCAGCAGAAATTCCCCAGATTTATGCCACACCTTCAGAAATACACTAAGAGTTAAAAAACAGAATCACCTTCCAGTAAGATTTTAATGAAACACACCTTTATGTAACTTGACCATTTAATACTTTTAATTTAGATGATTTTTTTTTTTATTTTTTTTAAAGGTTTACAGCAGCCTTAAAGAATAAAACTGCTTGGCTGTCCTAATTTGAAATAGAAAGCATGTTGCTCAAGTGCCTTACAGGGGTGTCTTAACTACCCACCATGGATTCTTCTAGACAATGACCATATAAAAGATGAACATGTTGAGTGTGTTCATTGTAAAACACCAAATTTATTGGAACAGTTCATTTTTTTTGGAATTTACTCTAAAAGATTACAATCACCTACCCTGCAGGAACAACAGCAATACATCTGCAAGGCAGTTTATTCACGTGGTACTTTGGGGTTTGTTATTGAAGAGGAAGAAGAACTAGATCTACCAGAGACTCATGCTGAGAGTTTTTTTTAAGATGAAGCAAAAATGTTATTTATTTTTCCTCAGAAGTTAAATACTCTGCTGAGGTGATTTCAGTGATCAAAAGGCATTAATTGCAAAGGTATAAAATAGGGGCTACATGGGCTAGCCTGGTGGTATCAGGGCACAAAAGAAAACATCCAACAGGTGGGAGAAAGGTGAGATACAATGCTCTCACTGATTTTAACTGGGTGTTTATGGGTGACTTATATCACACTTTGCTTTATAAAACAATCCCAGAGTACACAGAACTTCTGAGAGTTCCAGAAATGCTGTTGTGCTTTCCCTGACCCAAAAAATATCAGAGACTTTTTAGTGTGTAGTGAGAGAAAGCAATACAGGAAAAATAAACCACAAATTATTTGACAAAATGCTGCATGGCATTTACTACCATCTGATGTGCCTTTTAAGCTCACTTATTCTCTCATTCCTCCAACATGTGTTTCCAAAAGTCAGTCTTGCAAATAGCACTGAAATCAAAGATTACAGTAACTATGTTTTTTCTTTACTAGCTGGTGAGATAAATCTCTTTTTATATCACTTTTTGTCCATAGACACTTGTATTTACATTTCTTTACAAAATTGCAGGACTAGGTAAGTCCTTTATATAATATCATCACTAAACCACTGATCCATAAAAATCAGGCAAAACCATGATGCAGAGGGCAACCCACAGCTCCAGCTCATCTCTGGGATTCACACAGCCACACTCAGAGCAGATAACTCAGATTTCTATATTCACAGCACCAATGCAACGGGCTGAACCTCAGCAACCACATTCTGAGAGCTGTGAAACTTGCAGGAGACAAAGTTAAAAAATCCAAAATATTTAATGCTATTTCTGCATATGGGTCTTCTGCTGGTACATGAAGGGTTTTCTGTGTTTTACATTGCTCTCTGTGTGTGAAATTAAGGGCACATTGACTGGCACTGAGAAATCTGGGTTTAATCACACTCAAAAGAGGCAGAAAACATTCCCAAGCTCCAGCCAGCTGGGCGAGGGATAACACAGATTGCTGGATGGAGCCCCCAGCCACATTTCCCTGACCTCATCTTACTGACACAAGGGAACTCACTGGCTTGGCATTAACCAAAAAAAACAGAAAACAGCTGCCCCAGCTGCCAGGCAGCCTCAGAGGAAATTCCCTATTATTTACTGCAGCAAGAAATTCTTTATTTTACCCTTAAATATTTTCAAGCATTTTAGGATTCATTCTTTAAAATTTGTTAAATAAAGCTGCAAGGTTTTAAATATTTCCTGTTCCAACTTTTTAAAACAACAAACAACTCTGCTGACAGGAGTATGTTTTGCTGCAAGTTTCCAAATTTGGTATATCCATAGATGTCTATTACGACCATCCCACAGAATGAGGTTTTAACATGACCTTAAAAGAACCTGTTTGTCATTGGATTCTCCACTTCTCCTTGGATTGGATGGTGAGAGACTCACGCTCTTCTCAGAGGAAACTTTCTGACTTTCTGTGGAGTTTCAAAAGCAGATACTGAACAGCTCTAATAACCATGCTCCTTCCAGAGTCTCTGAATCCTTCCAGCAAATGTCTTTGCCTGGTGCTCAGTAGAGATAAAAAAGATTTCACTAAAAATCTCAGCCTCCTCCTCCCTGTTACCTTCTCTGGCTTTGAATTTAAAAATTCAGTCACTGCTGAGGTAAGTCTGTGATGGAAACAGGGGCCTTCAGTTCTGAATGAAGGGAATGGAGGTGCTGCCTTTAGCACAATTTAAAATCAATCTCAAGAGCTACAAAGGAATCCATTTCTCAGGTTTGGTCTTCTTTGGCTCTATGCAAATGAATTTCCCAGTATTTTTTTCCTTAAACTTTATAATAAGATTAAAGAAACACAATAATCATGCATTTAAATCTGAGCCTTCTGTGTAATCTAAGTGAAATCCAACTCAGGACAGACAGAAGGAGCTGTGCTGTTATGGGTCCTTTATTTCATAGGTGGTTTTTCCTCATGGTGAGTTATTTTATAATGCAGTGCTTTTATTGCTGTGGCACTGGTAACTACAATAAAATTTCTTACTAGCTAAATAAAATACCAGAAATATGTATTTTTAATTTTTTTGTTAAACCCCAATCATGACGTGAGTTCACTGGGAATTAGAGGCTTGCAACTGAACTTTCTTTGAAAAAATTAGAATTTCTGTACAGTGCATGTTAGGCAGATCATGTAATCTTTGTAGCTAGCCAGCACATATAACACAGCCTGCAGCTGAACCACAACTCACAGTGACAGCACTGCTCCATCAGAGAGTCAGGAATATTTAAAGAGCTGTGGGGTGAAGTCCCACACACCTCTGCTCCCTTTCCAAGGTGAGCTGTTGTGGGAAATCATGCTACAACTCCAGTGTTACCCCCAAATCCATCTAAGCTTATCCATCTAAACCTCAAGTTGTGCCAAGGAAAGTTTAGGTTGGATTTTGGGAACAATTTCTTCACCGAAGAGTTGCCAATCCCTGGCACAGCTGCCCAGGACAGTGGGTGAGTCCCCACCCCTGGAGGGATTTAAAAGCCACGTGCATGTGGCACTTGGGGACGTGGGGCAGTGGTGGCCTTGGCACTGCTGGGAAATGGTTGGACTCAATAATCTTAAGGGACTTTTCCAACCTACAAGAATCTGTGATTCTCTGGATCTCACTCAAACTGTGAGAAGAGCAGCTGGCTCACAGCAGCTTTACTGGGCTTACAACTCTTCAAGAAAACATGTTAAAAAGGATGAAAACCATGACAACTTCACCTAATTTGGTTTTCTTCCCAGAGCAGAACCTGAGCATCCACAGAGGAGCTGCATGATGCTTCTACCTCCTTCCCAAGACTGAGCATGTCCTCAACAGGAGGAACCCAAAAGCAGAAAGCTGAAAAATCAACATGCGAGCACTTCTAAAAAAGTCTTATTACCACCACTTGAGATGGCAGAATTAAGAAAAAGTCTCAAATTTGAAATTTAAGCACTCTGACCTCTGCTGCTGCCCCACAGCAACACCTGAGTGAGCTATTATAGAACAGATATGCAAAGGACAAAAATAAAATTACAGACAATTACACACTTAGCATTTCTTAATTCTGAAGTGTTTACCTGCCCAATTAAAATACTGCTTAGCCAATAAGGTTGTTTTGTACCTAATAAATGCTCTATGAATATATATGGAGCTGTGGCACTAAAATCAATGTAAACATCTCAAAAATTCTTTAATTTGTTTCTGTTATTAAATGAAGCCAGTGGATCTTTTAATCTCTATGTGTATAGCTATTCATCTCACTTTTATGAT
The DNA here is from genome assembly GCF_049639895.1 of Pseudopodoces humilis. Classification (NCBI taxonomy): domain Eukaryota; kingdom Metazoa; phylum Chordata; class Aves; order Passeriformes; family Paridae; genus Pseudopodoces; species Pseudopodoces humilis. The sequence goes on from NC_142207.1 coordinate 4,153,058, forward strand.
CCCTCTTGGTTATTTTTTATTTCTTGCTCTGCTTTGATCAGGCTCACAACTGATTCCAAACCAGGAAGACCCTCCTTGAAAAGTGTCAGTACTGACTCTGAGTTTGAAGATATTAACTATAATTTGACTTTTTTGCACATACCCAAGGCAGTGAAGCCAGGATTGTTTTCAGCAATCCCAGAATTAACTTTAATTTGTGATGAATATCAATTTCTTTCTCAAAATGAGATTTCTTACAGAATGCCTCCCAGTTTAACAATTCTTTTAATAGGAATTTGCCATTGATAAGATTTATAAATTTCAAGGACATTTCAAAGTTGTCAGCAGGGAGCCACCACTATTATGTCACTCAAACTTTGACAACACAGCCCCAATATCACTGACATGTCTGAAGAGCAAGTCACCTGTTACATCCAGTGGTCTGCAGCTGACACTTTTCTGATTTTATACACCAGAACTTTACTGAACAATAATTTAAAACTATTTCTCTCCTCAATGGCTTTGAAACAAATAAAGCCTTTTGTTACACAAGCCAGACAATTTTTACACTGTGGCAGAGCGACCCACATATTTCTCTTCTGCAAGAGTTTTACTCACAGCAGGAACAAAACACCCATTTAATATCATCCAGGGTAAAACTCACATTTTTTTGTGTTCAATTTACCAAGAAATGCAATGAGGTCCTAAACATTTAAAGTGAATTACCCCACTTCTGTGTCTCTGTGTCTTGCTGAACAGTTTGCCAATTCAAAGGGATGTCAGGAAGAGGCAACATTAAACTAACAGCCGTGTGCATTGATTTTCTGAAAGATTAGGTATTGCAAAATTGAGAGGAGAAAATGCTAGGCTTCAGAAATTTGCTTGACATAAGGGAATGAGTGGTGGAGATTCATTAATCAAAGTCTATAAGGACTATATTAATAACCTTGCCTGAAAAGTTTTAAAGAAAACAATGGTATTTTAAAGCATTTAGAATATTTAGGGTACCTGCAGGAATTGTCTTGGTTAGAAACTGTCTTCAGGGTAAAGCTCCAGTAATAAGGTGAAAATTGCTGATATCAGTTTGAGGAAAATATAAGAGTAATTTGGGCAGAGATGAGTTTGCAATAATGGAGAGTTAATGAAATTGTCTGAGAGTAGTCCTTTGGAGCTTTCCTGGTGACACAGCTTTCCTTTTCTAGTGACACAACAGCATCTCAGGCTACTAGACCACATTATGATGCAAAAATTAAAAAAAAAAAAAAAAAAAAAAAAAAAAGAGCTGAAGTTCATCTCATTTTCATCCTTCAGTGACTTGATGTAAACAACAGTTTGGGTTTTAGTACATGGGGTGTAAAACAGTTCTCTGGATTTTTTTCATGGTGAACCTATAAATTTGTTGTAATTAGTCAATGAAATGCTTGGAGTCACACCTGTTTATCTCATCTGAACTAATATTGAGAGTGAACCATATGTTTTGGGGAGAATGTCAGATGTTGGGGTTAGAGATTGACCCCAGTCTAATTCTCAAATGTAACAAAATGACACTTGGAAACCATTAGGAAAAAAGGTTGCTCTAAGCTGGAAAAGGATTCAGGGAGAAATTATTCCAGAGACAAATATACAAGATTGATAATTAGGATATTAAGCAATTCAATTAACCAAACTTTCTGTAGTGGAAAGCTTTTCCTGAACTTTAGCACATATTATATAAAATAATTTTTCTTTTAAATAAGTAAATATATAGATGAACATATAGATGTTCAACCAAATAGAAAATGTATTCTTTTCCAGTTAAAATAATGCTTATTTTTCAGCTGCATGTTCCTATTCCTTTTAAATTTTGCTTTAAGTGTTCCTCTTTCTCTGCAGGATTATTCTCTCACAGCATTTGGTGAGGACCTCCACAAAGCATTTTGCTTAAAAATAAATGTCCTCTACTTCAGTGCTTTAGTCCTGCTGAATTTGTGAAATTTCCATTAAATACAACTTTTTTTTTTTTAAGACCTTGGTGTAGAACCACTAAATTATCTTTACTGCACTCACCTCCTCAGCAGTACTCAGTGAGAGCAATCAGGCCATATTTTCCACTCATGCTCATGTAAATCACAAATAAATCATTAGCAGCCAGCAGGTGTGACCCAGTGAGAACAGGTTCCCAGCTGTTAAGCATGGGCTTAGTCAGGAAAGAGTTGTTGGATTCCGTGGTTCATGCTAAACGTGGGTAAAGAGCAGATTTATCTCTGCTCCTGGTTTACAGGACATGCCTGGAATTTGGGGTTTTGTAACAGGCTTAATCACTTTGCTCTTCCCTGGATGCATACAGTGAGCTAATTGCTGTGAGTAGGAGTTGTGATCCCGTTCAGGCTCTGACTCAGACCTCCACTCTCCCTGAGCATCCTTCTCTCTACCCTTACCACACACAGTAGTGGCATTTCACTGACAAACTGAGAGCCAGGGGGAGAAACAGTCCATCCCCATGTTATTACCATTGTTTTGGACTCATTTCCCCAGGATTCAAGCCGAAGTTCCCAACCCGAAGTACCTGGACCTTTTTTCCACTGTAGTTATCCTACCACCTGCCCCAGAGCTGCCTTTTCCAGCTTGTCCCAGGAACTGGCAGAGTTCAGAGAAGAGGCAGCATCAAAAGCCACTTTACATTTCTTGCTGCCTTATTTATCCCATACATTTATATTGGTTATCCTGAATATAACATTTTCTACTTTGAGAAGAGACTAGCAAGGCTGGGCCAGGCAAGGGCAGAGTTTGTAAATTCTCCCCACACAGTGACAGATGGATGTACATCAAACCTCATACAGCTCGAGTGCATGCAAACATCAAAATCAAATTTCATTTCTCCTCTATCAAATAAGACAGAGCATGCTGTATTCTTCAAGTAATCAGTGTTATCTACTCAGGCACTGATATTTCTGATCTCCTAAACCCTGTTAACTCTGCCCTTGGAAGATCTTTTTCTGTGATTAGAGAGTGGGGATAATGTAGTCAAAAGAAAAGAATGGTTGTATCAGTGCACGTAAATAGCTGCCTCTGTCTAAGCATTGATACTGGAAAACAGATCCCTCCTGGTAGGCATCCTGAAGTCTGGGGTGAAGGCAGTGTTAATAAAGCAACATTGAATTAGAGGGAACAGACCCTGCTTTCCTAGATCTAAATTTGCCAAATTTTTATCTAAAATTTCTCAGTACAAAAACACATGCAATATCAAATCCCACTTGTGAAAGAAAATATTCTCCCCAGCACCTGCTGAATGTCTGATTAATAAAGTTATAGATTTAATTAAACTAAAGCATGACTTTTTTTCTTTAGTATCTGAGGGAATAAAACACAATAGTTTGTTTTATTTCAGAAAAAAACATATCTTCCTAAGCTTGTATTACCATTTTTTAAAGCAGATGCATTAGGGGACCAAGACCTTATTCAATCTAAGCATTTAAATTACTTAATGGAATGTAAAACAGAAGCAAAACTTTAAACTGATGGCTATCGGCAGCCCTGAGCTGCCATGGGTTTAATCGACCTCATTTTGGACAATATTCATCAGTCACAGCAGGGCTCCAGCCCTGAGAGGCTGCAGGGGAGTCAGAGCCTGGTGCAGAGCCCAGCCCTGGTGGTCCCACACACACCTCGGGGCTCAGCTGCTCTGTGTTCCCATAATCTGTAATTGCACCCCATAATCTGTAATTACACCCCATAATCTGTAATTACACCCCATATCACCCCTCCTGTCGCTCTGGGCTGACTTTTGGACCCCACAGATCACCTTAAGGCATAAGGAACCTTTTCACCATCCTCGATGCAATCAGGGCTTGGCTCTTGCTTCCACCACCATCAGCCTTTCACTTTTAGCCTGGTTTAGCATAAAACCCACTTAATTAGGGTTTAGTCTGTGCCTTTATAAACAGGTACCTGTGTGGTTTTTATTAATAAAGAGTCATATTTTCCAGTAAAAAAAAAGAACAACTTTCTGAATGATTCTTTAGATGACTAATTATATTTTTAAACAGACGTAGCAGCAGCAAGAATAGTGAGAGTTCAGCGTTTCTTGACTCCTGGAATCAGGAATCGTTCAAGCAAGTAAACTCAAAACAGCTGTGGTAATTGGCTGAAATTGCCACTTTTAATGACACAAATTATACCAGAGTGATGTTTAATGAAAGCTACAATTCCCAGCTTCTATATGCAAAATTTAAAACATTCTCCTAAATTGTGTTGACCTCTCTTGTTTAATACCCTGCTAATCATTGAAAATTGGAAACAAATGCTTCAATTAAGAGACAATTAATTGACAATTAATTCAACAATAAGCAGATGGCCAGAAAGAGCATCCTGCTATTAAATGAATCAAATGTGAGAGGGAGCATTTGACCTTTCTTATGTAAAGCTCCCCTCCTCGAAAAAAAACGCTTTTCCCGAAAAAAAAGAAAATGTGCAGATTTTTTTGTCTCATACTCTGAAGAGCTATAACTTTGAAAAATGAAAATAAAAAGCTTATTTACATCAGTATTTTGGTCCAGGGGATAGGAATTGTGAATTAGGAGGGAAATAAGGAGCAATAGCATGCACAAGTACAAGAGGATTTACAATAGCTCTTGCACCCCAAGGCCTAATAGAAGAAAATAAAGCCTCCATTATCATCAAAACTGCAGATGATCTCATAAAGGGCTTGTCTACACGGGGAGGTCAGCACAGAACAAGCTCTGTTATGAATTTTAAGTGCAGTTGCAACTTTTCCTGGCTCCCCGCGCAGGAGAGGCGGCTGCTATTCCATGGTTACCGTGGACGAGGGGCTGGGGGCAGGAGTGCAGGACCCAAAACTGCAGCGAGGCACCCCCAGCTCTGCTCTGCAGGGTGGGCTGGGGCAGTTCAGCACCCTGTGAGGGAAAAGGCTCTTTGCATTCACCTATCTGCTCATTCCCTTACAACATCCCCACGCAGATCGGCCCGGTGGGTTATCGCTCTGTGTCCTGGTGTATATCACACAGTGGGGTGGCTCGGAGGGGATCTTAAAGAGCATCCCATCCCATCCCATCCCATCCCATCCCATCCCATCCCTGCCATGGGCAGGCACACCTTCCACCATCCCAGGATGCTCCAAACCCTGTCCAACCTGGCCTTGGACACTTCCAATGATGGGGCAGCCACAGCATCTCTGGGCACCCCGTGCCAGGCCCTCAGCACCTCACAGCGTACAATTCCTTCCCAATATCCCATCCAGCCCTGCCCTCAGGCAGTGGGAAGCCATTCCCCTTGTCCTGTCCTCCAGACCCTTGTCCAGAATCCCTCTCCAGCTCTCTTGGAACCCCTTTAGGCCCTGGAAGGGGCTCTGAGATCTTCCTGGAGCCTTCTCAAGGCTGAGCAACCCCAGCTCTCTTATCCCTTTGCAGGGCAATATGTGCAGTAGGATTGAATTCCACACCAAAACTCCCTTGGCAAATCAGGGTTTCAAAAACTCAAAGCCAGATTCTCAGTGGCACTGGGGATATTTTCAGATAATTTCACAAAATGGTCTTTTTTTAGCTCCTTGCTTCTTTGAGAAAATGTGTAAAATTCTAATTTAGCTCAGAGAACCATTGTATATGTAAATAAAAATTTTTGCTAAAGTTGTTAATGCAGTGCATAAAACAGAGAGGGCACTCGTCCCATGTAAAAAAAAAATTGTGTCTGTAGACCACTAAAAATTAATTGTCTTAGCAAAAAATTAGTTATTTTGTCTCAAATAAATTACAAAATTAAATTGATGAAAGAAAAAAAAGAAAAGATAGATTTGACCAAGGAAAAAGTTCCTTTGAAAGAACTCGAGCTACAGATAAACCAAAATTTCTGATCTCCAAATTTTTATTTAACCTATAGTTAAAAAAAAAAACAACATGGTTAATGATTGAAACTCATAAATAAATAATCCCTGCCATCCCTCACATGGTACTGCAGGTGCTCTGACTGTGTTTCATTTGATGCTGTATTTTATGCAGTCTGAGTACGATTTCATTGGTAATTTATACTGCATAAACCTTGACACCTGGATGGCAGGAGCAGTAAGCTGAGCTTTCTGGGGCTCTGGCATAGGTAAAGCAGGCAGGTTAATCATTGCTTATACCTGGAGCTGTGTTCTGTTAATATTCATCAGGTGCTCCTGCCCTTTATTTCTGTGGATGTCTCTTAATCCCACCATGAGAACAATCTAATCCAGAAGCTGAAGCAGCAAGACCATTAAACAAATTCGTGAATTCTTTCTTCATAATACTCATCTTTCCTATGTCAACATAATGGGGATGTTTTTTCCTTTAATATTAATAACACATTTGTACTTGAAAAGGGTTGTTTTTTTTTTTTTTTAAGTATTCCAGAAGTTAAATAACCAAATAAAAGTTGCTGTGGAAAATCAGTTGTGTTCTGTGACTTGTGCTTGGTGTGCCCTGGAAAGGATTTCCTGAACTGGTGAGACTCTGGGTAAAAATTTGCATCCTTTAGACAAGAAATGTGCTGACAGAAATAATTAAACTGGCTTTCTCCAGGTAATTCATGGGAAGTAGAAGACATCAATGGAACTTGAAATACACTCTATTGTTGTTTCAGGAAACAAGCCAGAAAGAGGAGAAGAAAAACAATAATTTCAATATTAATAAAACCAGAGTCCTTAAATATTTTGTAATCTGAGAAGGAACAAGACAGAAATGTGATGACACAGAGAGGTGGCTCCTGGTGGAGTGGCAGAGCCTGTGTGGTTGATCTCAGAACTGGGAGCCAGAAATAATCAGATTTTAGTAGCACCAATGTTCTTTTAGTTACAATAAACTTCCCAGCCAGACCTCTCAAATCTTAAATATTAATGATTTTACCACCACCTGTCTTTGATTCCTCTTCAGTTTGCTCCTGCTCCTGCTTAGTACATAAGACTGTGAGATCATAAAGAACATAAGACTGTGAACTAATAATGACGTATTGTAAATAAATGTATGATGTTCAGAGCCATAAAGGAATATTTTTTTTCTCATATACAGCCTTTTTTTACTCAAATAGTGATGTTTTTAACTTAAGTCACCATCTCAGTTGATTTAATGTTCAAGAAGAGAGGTCTTGTTCCTGATTGCTGGATTATCTTGCCTTCTGCAAGGATTTAGTTAAACTTCCTGAGTCAGTGAACTCTAAAAACCACTTTAAAGTTGTATCACTGGTTCAAATTTCCTTCTTTAATTAAACTTTAAACAGTGCCCCAGCAGTTTTGTGCCTGTCTCCTCCCTTGGAATATCTCAATCCATTCCCAGTTGTCAGGCTCAGAGTGCTGGGTCTGCACACTCATTATCAGATGCCAGAGAGGTGGCAAAAGAAACATCAAAACCCCAAAACAAAAAAAAAAAAAAGAAAAGGAAGATGCTGATTATGGTTTAGGAAAATTCATACATAAATATGTGTCCAGTTTTTTTCCCAGATCATTGGTATTTTAAAATATTTTATATTGTCTTCTAATATCAAAAATGCAAACATATTTTCAAATGAGTATTTTATTATCAATAACTTAACATTTGTTTTAAGCTTGAAATAAGGAAAAGCGAGTATTTTAACTATTTTCATCTCCCTAGTTTGTAATATCTTTTTAAGTATTATACTGTAACAAAGGATTTTAAAAACTGAAAAGTAAATAAAAAGAAAAAACAAAACTAAAAGCTTCCAAACAAATGTATTAAAAACATGAAAGTAAAATATTCAGCTTAATATAAAGTAAATGTTCTTGGGACATTTGTTATTTTGAATTTGCATGCCAAAAAGAGATTAGAAAAAAGTATAGTTCAACTAGAAAGAACAACTTCCACTGATAGGCAAGTTGTATAATGTGAATTTTAGTAAACATTGTTTTTCAAAAGTAAATAACCTCATATTCTGAAGATCATGAAAAGAGCTTTTGTTCTGAGTGCTATAATTTTGTGTTCCATTGCTAAGATTAGACATCCTTTGATTTTCTGAAAATTATTTGCAAATTGTTTAATTCCTGTAGTACACAAGATAATTAGAAAAAAATGGGGGAGAGGTGTGTATTAGTTCCACACTGGAATTTCTAAATGTCTGGAAAAGCAGCTGTCATAACCATTTATATAGCTTTTATTTTTAAATATTAATTTTTAAATTAGTATTGGAATAATCTGGGGATGTTCCAAATGATCAGAAGATAGCTGAGAAACACCCTTGTCAATGTTTTAACAGAGTGAACAAGAACATCTGTGTTATTGTGTTCCTTAGCTTTTTATTCCAGGCTCAATCTTTTTTCTCTAATGACACCGAAATTGTGGTGAACTAATAAAATCCTCATCCCTCTGTAGCAATGATAATGTGAATAAATTAATGAGGGTTTAACACCGCACTGAGATCCAACAGCCAGGCACATTTAGATTTCTACACTGACAAATTCAAATATGGTTGATTTTTTTTTTGTCAGTGAAGGTATTTGAAATCATAAAATGCATAAATCAGAGTGTCTTCACTATTTAGTCATTAAGAAATCCAGAGGCAATTAGAATCCTTACAATTATGGGAATTCCCATAAAGCCAGCATATTCCAAGAGGCAGATGTGGGAGCAGAGACCCAAATGAACCCATGTTCAGTGAGGGGCTGTGTTCAGTTCTGCAAATTCAAAAAAAAAAAAAAAAAAAAAGAAACAAATTAACAGTTCTTTTAGTCTTTTGCCCTCATTTTTCTTTGTTGCTACTGGAACACAGGCTTAACTGGGCTTTTTTTGTAGCCCTTCATCATGTCCTGGCAGCTTATCTGCAGCTCCAAGGAAGGATACAGGTTAGCAGGGTATTAGCTGTGTGTCATCTTCACTTGAGACCAAGAAAGCATTCAGTCAGCTCATGAAAGATACAGTAGACCTTGCAGTTTATTATAAATCCTGTGCACTCATCAGTGGTCCCAGCCAGCAGGTACACCCCTGCAGCTCAGTTCAGGGATGCACAGAGGATAATGTTTCCTTTAGATCCAACTCTGTTCTTCGCTAATCTCCTGTCAGCCAAATTCTCCTTGCTCTTCTCCATTTCTCACCGTGTGTGTTTCATTTTGGAAATCCTTAATTAGCCACCGAGGCAGGTTAAAAAAAAAAAAAGTGACACAACTGATGAGTCAGCATTTCAGATAACAATTGCAAAAGTTTTTGGGTATTTTTTTAAGCCCCAAACTCAAGAAATGACTGGCTCTGCAGCTCACTTTCTGGGGCTTTGAAATGCAAATTGGTAAGTCCAGTAGACTGAAACTCAATCTGAATTACTCAGAAGTGTCAGAACAACAAAGGCTGTGAAAGTGCAGTGCCTTATTTAACAAACCTTTGTGAAGAGATCATGGTGGAAAGCGTGAAGTTTGGCACCTGAAAGTCTTTAAAAAGTTGCCTGCCTCATCACAACTGCCAGACCCTTCTGAGCAAGGTTTAGATAACACAAAGTTCATCCAGTTCTCCAAAGACCCTCTTAACAGTTTTATATAATGTGGTTTAAGAGTGGTGGTGCAAGGGGTGAAGAACATGACAAGTTGAGGGCCAAATCCTCAAAACCAGCTTTATTCAGCCATGATTTCTGCAGCTCACATTCTGCCTCAGCGATGCACACCAAGTGTCCTTAGTCCCAGTTAAGTTCCATCTCTGCAAGGAGAGATGAGGAAATGCATGAGAATCCCCTTGCTTCCCTGACAGGCTGCTTCCTCCCATGCAATAATTAGCAGGCGTTAATTCACCATAACTATTTGTTCCTGTAAAATTTTGGAAAAGCACAGGCCTTCAGAAATATCCCACGCAGTCATTAGCTGTGTGATTCACCAGATTTAAATGCTGTACAAAAATATCCATGTGGACACTCATTTCCAGATATGTGACATCTGATTTCCTCCTTTTCCAGAGCATGAATTTAAATATACCCATGAAATCCCCTCATTTGCCATGTGTTTGCCTTGTTCCCTCACAGATAAGGGGCTACCTCCTGTTTTCCCAGCTGCTCCTGCTCATTTCCCCTCTCCAGGTCCCACACTCAGCACAGTGGCCTAAACCTTCCTGCAAGTTGTCAGCTGCATCATTCTACAAATAAAACACCTCACAGGAGAGACCCCTTTCCTTAGGTGAAGGGGATAAAGAGGTTCAAAAGATGCACTGGGAGCTGCTTCAAATTTACTCAGCATTATGCCAGTAAATTTACAAAACAAAAAAGCCCCAGTTGTGCTAGGAAGGCTTTTCAGAGCAGACATCAAGGAGTGCTTTGCAGTATGACTGGAAAGGTCTGTTGGTTTCCCAACACATTGAATACTTCTGGAAAATCAAGGTGTTCAGTGTGATGGCTGCTGCCACTGGGGCTTCGAAGATGCTTGGCAGAGTTCTGGAGGGCAGGCAGAAGCTGTCCTTCCTCCTGCTCCACCTGGCCACAGAGTGGTTTGCCTTGCAACAGAGCCAGTCTGTACTTCCACCTGCATTCACCCCAGAGAGTGGGAGCAACCACAAGACCTATGGCAGCTCCTTGAAGAGCTGAGTTGATGTTCCCACCAGGCTTTTCTACCTTGCAACCCATAGATCAGTGAAGGCTGCTGAGTTTCTCACCTAGTTACACCCATCTGGGATCTTTAAACAGGAGAGTTTCCTGCTAACACACCAGGAGCCCGTTTTCAGATGGAGAGACCAACTCCTTGCTTTATGTGAGGCAAAGCCTTAGGTCAGCGTTTCACTGCTACAAAGCACAGGTGAGCTCAGCTCAAGGTCTGTTTGTCTTTTAAGCAAACAGACCTTTGTAGACCTAATTTCAACCACCAGTGGAGAGTTTGTGCCATCATTCTTTCTCACCAGACAACGCCTGTGAGCTCAGACATTTTGTCTCCCCCATAAGTTACTTCAGATCAGTGCTGTCAAAAATATAAATAACTTCTTTATTTCAACCCATTGCCATTCCTCCAATGGGTGCAAAGCTGGAGCATCCTGCTGGAATAGCAGATAGAAATTCATCCCCTTGTTTGAGCCCGAACACCTGTGCACCATCTCACTTGCATGAGATGGTTATTTAGCAATTTATAAACAGAGCTGTGAGACTAATGCCTGTGTGCTCTATGGCTGCCTGTTTACCCCCAGCTTCTGGTTGGCATCTCCCATCTATTTAAAAAGAAAAAAGAAAAAAAAAACCCAAACAACAACAAAACAAAATAAATTATAGGGATAATGAAAGACTCTGCCATGAGATACCTGCCCAGAACAGAGTGATTAATTCAAATTAGCATAGGGACTTCAGTGGGCCACAGGGACACAATGATTTATGTGAAATATACTTCATGCTAGAATAACAAAGGAGACTTACTCACTTCCATATATTACAGCAATTAGAGAGGGAAAAAAAATAAAAAGGGTATGCAATATTTCCATGGAGGTTAAGCTAAAGATACATCTATATCAATCCTCAGTGCCCATGGTTTCAACACAAAATTCACCCTCATCATTTCCTAAATCTTCCCAGTGCCCACCCCTGCAGACACAAGCCAGTCTCCCCTCTCCCCAGCAGGTTTCACGTGTCTCTGTCACACCTTCTCAAAGGGAAGTAAAACAAGTGTGGGGAAAGAGCAAACAAACAGAAGCAGCCACATACATGTTCTGGAAGAGCTTATCCCTGTGTGGGAAGTGCTACTGTGTGAGAAAGGACTTCTATATCTGTGTGAGTGTAATGCCCTGGAACTGTGCCAGCAGTGCCAAAGATGGAGATTTTCACAGCCCTGGTTAATCTGACTATGGAAACCTTGTGCAGGCCAAAATTAGATTTAATTTACATTAACACAGCTCATTGCTCGCAGTAGAAGTTGTACTTGCTCAGGAGACCTTCATGTGCCACACAGAGGTACAGTGACCTAAAGTCTAAGCCTGCTTAGTGTCCCCAAGATGAACAAATATTCCATAAAAACTTTTGCCTGCCTTGTATCTCAGAAAAGAAACGTAAATTAGAAAAACTCGGATTTGAAGTACCACGTGCAATTCGTTTTTTTAACCATGCATTTTTAATGAATGTGAAAATGACCTGACTAAAACTTAGAAATTTATATTAATAAGGATCAATCAGTAAATAAAAGCATCTAAATGCAATGTTGTCCCCTATAGCCAAAGACAATACCTTGTATTTGCCTTAGCACAGTGCAGTCATTGAACTGATAAATAAATAACAGCCAGAACCAAGACTACTCTCATCGTGATGTGCTAGAGAAAACAACACACTACATTTACCAGGAGCAAAGGCAAAAACAATACCTGGCATAACATGGTTTGCAAAATAAAATTTATCTATCTTGTGAAGTAATTAGCAAGTACATGAAGCTGGTAAACAGAGAAGAAGGGACATCTCCTGTTCTGCGTCTCAGACTGTCAGCCACGGATCAGGAGTGAGAACCTGCCTGACAGTGACAAGGCACAGCGGAAAGCGTGGCACGGCTCGGCTGGCAGGATTTCATCAAACCACAGCTCCTTCAGAAGGGCAAATTAGCTGTTCTTGTTCTTCCTCCTGCCCCTCCTAAAATATGCTGTCTGCGTCCAAATGGAGACGTCGGGACACGAGACAGCTGGGCTGTCAGGGATGCTGCTAACCCAGATCTGTCAAGGTGAACATGTGAGAGACTTCAGTTTTCCATAGGCTGGGAGGAGGAGGAGAAGTCTGTGCTGTCCGTGCTGAGCTGCTGCCTCCAAGGAGTCAGGAAGTTTTCAGCAACGCTCACCGGGGTCTGAACACCCAATTTACTCAACTTTTGGTGCCGTGTGAGGATGCTGCCCGCAGGTACCCATGTGGAGGGGCTGCTGGAGAGGCAAGACTTGGGGCAAACATCATGGCTTGCCTTGTAGAGCCAGGATTGTCCCACACCCAGCAGGTTTTCTTTAGCTGGAAATGCAAGACTTGGGGCAAACATCATGGCTTGCCTTGTAGAGCCAGGATTGTCCCACACCCAGCAGGTTTTCTTTAGCTGGACCCGCACCACCACTGCGATGACAGGATTAGACTTTCTGAACAGAAAAGTTTGCAAACTCAGGAGCATTTGCTCTGTTTTTAATTTTTCTGTAGCAGAAAATCCTTTACCTACAAGGTGATGGCACCCTTTGGGGTGAAATATTAAAATCCTGTCCTGTTTAAGAGCTGATGGCACTTTGGTTACAAGCTGGAGTTCACCACAACTTCCTGGCTTTTCCCACAGATAAACTTTAAATTTTAACACTGTTCTCTAAAGGTTGTCATTGAAGTGCAATTTTTGCACATTCTTCTACAATTCATGCACAGACAGAATCACCACTGTAGAATAGAGAAAAGTGTTGTTGAAATAAGGCTTAGAGAGCATCCCGTGAAGAAAAGGCTACACTGGTAAGTGATGTCCTGGCACATGCTCAGCAGATACCTGTTCCAGAGGAATCTGGTCAATACTAGGATGAGTTAAGAGAATACTTAGAGAAAGCAATAGGTGTTTTCAAAATGGATGGGCCATTAGCAGCAGATAATTGAATACCTGTGGTTAAGAAGTGCCATTGAGTTCAATAGGAGCTGCACATACATCTGAAACCAACACAGGCTTTTGACAGACACCTGATAAGGTGATGGGGAAGCAGAACATTTCTGAACAAGGGAAAAAAAACCTTTAGGTTACAAGAAAAATTGGGAAAACAAACAAACAAACAAACAAACAAACAAACAAACCACAAACTGAAGCTAAAATATTTTTAGCATTGCCAAACTTTTTCCAAAACCATGAAAATCTTGGGTAGAAATCTGTGATTCACTGTCTTTGGTGCTGCTTTGTAAATAGAATCTCCCTTCCTTCAGGTTTGGTCTGGGGGAAAACAAAGTACTGGAATGTCTCACCAGCTGTAGTCCTTCACTTTCTACCATTTATGATGAGGAAAAGTTGTATATATATTTATATATACTCACTCATAGAGAATTTGGATTCACATTCAGTTCCCTGGGTTATGGAATGTCACTCCCATGTAAAGAACAAGAAAACTGCTCCTACATCAAGATAGTCCTGCTTGTTCAAGAGCTTTGACATCCTCCAGACCAATAAATGAGGTCTGTCAAGGGTTTTATACAATTTTGTAATCTCCCACAGGGAAATGACAGAATTCTCATGGCAACCTAAATAAAGGGGTGTTTTGGAGTACACACCTCTGGCACACACTGGCAGACACAGCAGGATCACATTCCAGCTGTTTGCAAATCCAGCAAGTGTTACAGACCCTCTTCTGCTGCCTTGACATCATCTCCTGGCCTGAGAGCAACCTCCAGACCCAGTCTCCATGGCATCTGAAGGCAGTAATTATCCACCCAGCCCTGATGAAGCAGCACAGTGATGCATCACAGGCACCACAGGACTTAGATGAGCTTCTCATTGACTTATAGGAAAGCAGTCAGTCTGGTGGGGACGTGCTTGTGCTTGTAGGGTCATAGCTATGGGTAATAAAGTCAAAAAGAAGATTTCACAGACTTCCTTCATGCTGTGAGCCTTGACTTCCCTGATAAGGAGGTCCCAGAGCTGACCTGAGCTATTTGGCTCTTTCTCTTTGACCTTACAACATACCTGTTACCTCTTTTACATTGCCAAGTACACATCTTCTCATCCTAGTTCTTTTTCTTAGGCTTCAGCTACCTTATATTTGATTATCTCCCTGCTTAACTGAAAAAGGCATTCCAAATATTCCTGTTGCTTTTGCTCTGGCATTAATTATGCCCTGTTTTCATCTTTAATTTAGATTCTGGCTGTACATTTGCGAAGATGATTTGCTGGGAATGCTCACAGCATCATTTGTCAGCAGCTGTCCTCCAAAACTGCCTCCTGAGGAAGATCCTGAGCCAGACAAAAAGTCTGCAAAGTTCAAAGGGGCTGCACAGAATTTACAAGACTTTCTCCTAATTTAAAGTTTGATATTTGTATCGAGCATTTGAAATAGGAGGTGAATTTATTCAGCCTCAATATTATTTTCCTGTACATTTTATCAGTCTGCAAAGGTATTTCTTTGCTTCTTCACAATACTTCTCCTGTATTTCTATAAATCTGTTGATTACAGTTATAAAATACAGATTAGCTCTCAATATTCTTGAAGACAATGTTAGGACTTAATCTATAACACTCTTCCCAATACATTTGAAAAAGATAGAAATGAGGATTTCAGACATAAAGCATACTAATTTCTGTGTCTTCCCAAAATAAAAATGATTGATTTAATCAAACCTTGGATTTTGAATCTCCAGTCACTGATAGATGAATGTTCCCCTGATATAAAATGATGTTATTCTACTGACATTGTATAGGAAAAACAAAAGCCTTTTTATCTCCTAGCTTTGGTTGCACTTGACTCATTTTGTTTTAAATAACTGCTTTTGAGAGCTAAAATAATCATAGATTCACTCTGATTTTCAGTTAATTTTTCTGATGCATCAGAAACCTGACTTTCTTTGCCCAGGTTATGTATGTGGGCCAGAAGGGGAGAAAAGAAGGGGAGTCTCCATGAGTACCCCAGTAATCTTAAACACAAATATTTTGAGGCAATTCAAGAATGGTATACTGGTCTCCCAAAGGTGGTTTATAGTCATAGTTTTGTTTACAGATTGTTCCTTTGTAATAGCTAAATATTTTTGTGGTACTGAAAATGGAAGATGTTATATTTATCACTTGAAGGATGTTGAATATAAAATTGGAACCTGCATTATTCAGCTTTGTGTGAGGTCTACCAGCACCAAAAATTTCTCTTTAGCCTGAAAAATATCTGTGGAAGGCTCCATTTGTATCAGGAATTAAATAAAGAATGAGGAACATGACCACTTGATAATAATTTGTGTCTCTCCCCCAGCCTCTACTGAGTCTTAGTCTTTTCCTAAGAAGTAATTAGCTATTGTGAAAAATGCTCACAGAAGTTCTGCACACTGAAAGGAAGAAAAAAAAGAAAAAAAAAAAATCACAGATTTTTATCCTTGCAGCTGACAAGGAAAAAATTACTGTGAGCCAGTATGTTTTGCAGATTTGGGAATACCTTGTGGAAGGGTAATGGTGTCAATGATGCTGCTGATCCTTTTGGGAACTGTGACCTTTGCAAGGAGCAGCAGCACCCACAAACACTAATTTAGAAAGACAGAGCAGGGGTGCACAGAGTCCATAAGCAGCTGGAACCAGTTGTTTAGAATGTAGCCCATAACTATGAAAAGCCAGCTCACTGAGCCCTGGCAGCTCTCTGGCAGGCAATGTCACCAGGAGCTGTGCCTCCCACTACAGAGCATATATATTATTTTATATACTTATACACTTTTTATTTTTTCCAGCCCATCAGAACTTGTGCTTGTGCTCTGCAAATCCATCAGCCAGCTCTGAAGGCATAACAATAGCTGGTCAAGGACAGAGCACACAATGTCTTTTCACAAGGGGCAAAGGCAATCAAGAGATTTCACACATATTTGTGCTGCCTGAGAAACATCCTTAATGTGTGGGGACACAGACAAGGGTAAGAGCAAGAAAGATAAATTATCTTGCTCCTAGCTACAGTCAGCCTGTGGATAGAAGCAGATTGACACAGTTGAGTACAAGCACCACGAGCCAGAGACTGTAAATACCTGTTAGAGTGCAAGCTGAGCTGAGCAAGGAAAAATGTCTGTCTCCTTCCTCCTAACCCTTCTGCTCGTCTTTATCTGTCTCTCCTGGTAATTTTATTTTCCTTCTCAGAGAGCAGAGAAGGGATGGAAAGGGTAAGTGACACTTCTAACCCCAGCACTGGCTATTAAGGGTGAGGTATTTAAATATGCAACATAGATTTAAGAGTCATCAACCTTCGGAGACAAACTCTTAGATTAGCAGCTCTAAAACTCTTCTGGAATTCCAGCTAAAGCAATCCATACAAAACCTCCCAGTAATCCCATTTTTGCACATTTGAGAGGATGGATTGAGGAGGCTGAGAAACATTCAGCCCTCAGAAACCCTCGTAGCTTAAGTGGCTACTGCTGCAGACTTTGGCTAATAACACTGCCAGCTGTGGATCCTACAGAACGATTTAGATCTGAAAAGAAAAACACAAGAAAATTATGAAAAGTTCTTTGAAATATTCCTATGTGCCCTCCTCCGAAGTCCTTCTGTTTCTGCATATGTTGTGAAACTGCTTCTGCTTGGTGATGGCTGAGGCTTGTACAGAGAATGCGACACACTGGGACAACATCTCACTTGCTGGATTCATGTCTGGCACTGCACCATCACTCACTCCTGAGCAGATTGAGATAGCAGGATTGACCAGATACAGCCAAGAAAACAAGGGACAACCTCTAGGTTTCCTGGTGTCCTTAGCACTCGAGTGTAGCATGAGCCTGTATTTTGGACCTGCCCTAGGATGATAAATAAAATGCTGCTTTCTCAGGATGGTCCCAGCAGATCATCCCTTTATGGAGCACAGAGAGCTTTGGGATGGCCTCCTGGAAACCCAGAACCAGCAAAAGGTCCTTAAGAAGCTGATAGTGCTGCTGTGCCCAGGACCTGGTTTTTCTCATCATCCAAACCACAGAATGGGATTCTCTTTTACTGCATTCCCATGTGTGTGGGCAGGTTTCCTTTCATGAGGGAAATGGGCAGAAAGCAGCTGAGTGTCTAAACCCTGTCATTTAGAGGGCACAAGTAGGGCATGGCAGCCTGGAAATATTCCCATTAATTTGAAGGTTAACTAGAGGTATGCTCAGCTATACCTAACTGAATTAGTGCCTGCATCTGGGAACATCCCAGAGAATCCCTCAACAGAGCCCACGCTCCACAAGCAGATGTGGGCCACAGCTCACTGCAAACACGTGTAATGGACAGGAAAAGTGGCAGCCTTGCTGGTCACTTTTTCTGCTGACATTCCTGCACTGGCAAAGCTCTTTGTACTGAGGAACTGATATCCTGAAATCCACGAGCAGCACGGTGATCATCTGGACACATGGCCATATGGCAGGTCACGAGTGCCAGGCGAAGCCCCCAGCAGAGGAATTTCCACCTTCAGAATATTATTGCTAATCACTGTCCTCCAGATTGCAACAGGCAAGACACAGAGCACCCCACCAGACTCAGAGAGGTCTGTAAAAGAACTAACATGTTCTGCGTGTAGGAAATTCAGTGCAATATTGAAATATGAATAAAATGGAATACATTGGAATAATATTATCAATGTATCTTGAAATGCAGCAGTAATGCAGTTTGATGGTTTCCAATTGAATATTCTTGTTTTGTTTCACTTCAACGTCTGAATTTTCTTTTCTTACTTTGATTTGGAATTCATTTCAAGTACAAAGAATTTACAACAAAACAGGAAAAAAAAGTTACTCACCGGTCAAAGGCAAATATTTTGCACTTAACGTGGAAACAACAGCGTGAATCCATGATCAAAAGAGAAATTTCATTTTTTTTAAAAATCAAATATTAGTGATTACTGTAAGGATCACTGCAAACACCAGCTCCATCAATGCTGGAGCACTGAACTCATGATCTAAGCAGCCATGCTAATAACCCTAAATTAGACTAGAATTTACTGAATATCAAGATTGCTGAATATTAAACAAGGAACTTGTAAATTTCAACACAGCTGATCATGCTCTGGATGAGCCAGTGAATAAAATCATCCCTGAAGTGCTGAAATTCATGTACTGTTGAACAGCATTTTTCATCTCTGATTGAAGAGCAGAATGACTCTGTGTTTTCTTAGTTTTTATCTCCATGGAGAGTTTAAGACAGCTACTGTCATCTTGTATGCCAGGTCTGTCACTCTTGGGACATTTTGAAGTGGGAGCCTAAAAGTATTCAATTTTTAAGTAAAGTCTTCTCAAATGCAAGACACAAGCTGTGAAAAAAAAAATCTTCCCAAAAGAGGAAATAAGAAATTAATTGCTCAAGTTGCAAGTCAGAGAGAAAGGCACACTTCTGTGCTGTTAAAGTTTCAGACAGAAGGAAAACAGAAGAAAATCACAACCAAATGCAACATTTCATCATTAAAACCACAATTAAATCAAAACATCAGAAATAATGTCTGCTTGCTGTAATTAAAACTCAAGGCACAGGAGTGAGTGCCTTCAAGGCAGCTCTCTCTGCCTGCTAGAACCCATATGTTTGCTTAGGTACCAGGTTGAGAGCTGCTTAAGAAATGCTGACAGACATATTCAGTTGATGCATTAGTGGACTAAGTGTAAAAAACAAAAACATTTTATTTGTGAAAGCAGATAAGTTAATGACATTTTTTGTTAATATATATATAGACATGTTTTCCATTATTACAGTGAAGAGTGGCCTGAGGTTGAGACCCATAAATAAGATAAAAGGGAAGCTGTGCTGTACCTGAAAACTTGTCATCCCAGCCTTCCTCTTTTGTCACTCTCTCTAAGAGCCCAAACATTCACCTGAACGCTTTGACTGAACAGTTTCATCAGCCTGGGTCTAACTGCCCAACAACAGGAGCCCTCAGGAATTTCCTCAGTCCCCAAGGACCTGGCTGAGCACAGCTGGAGAAAGATGCTCACACATCTTTTGTTTGGGTGATGTCCCAAAATACCTGCGATTACCCAAACAACACAAAGGAGCTCGGTGACACTGAGTGAGCCCATAAGCAAAAGTATAGGACCAGTGAGAACTCAATTTTTTTTTTTTGTGCTGGAGGAAGTGTGTCAAAACCAATGCCTTTTCTATTAAAAATTAATTGTCTCAAGCAGTATATGACACTAAAACTAGAATTTGCAGCTCACTCTTTTAAGGTGCTGAACTGTATGGCTTTAATCCCCAGAGGCATTAGTGCAGGTACTTAAAGTTTGTACATGTGTAGTCTTATTGATGTAAGCACTTGGGTAAAAGGGGCCAGATTACAAAGCTTCTTTGAGGATCTAGCCCTGAGCAGTGAAAAGAAACAGTTGAGGCCAGAGACACCAGAGTGGGCTAGAGCCCACATGTGTTATTTGCATTTGGAATGAAAGCATTTTAAGAATTTAATCACTTTTGAAAAGCATTGTGCAGAGACGATCCCCAGTCATTTTGAGGAACTAAGTCCTCTTAAATTCTAATTCTTACCCTTCTGCTTATTCACAAAATAGCTTTAAGGAATATCTTGCCATGCCTCAGCTTTTCCATCGCTACAATACGTACCTCAAAGAGCCATTGTGCCTGTCATTAAATAGTGCTGGTAAAGCACTCTGAATATCAGCACTGGTATATATATTCCATGAGAAATTATTACTGTAGCATTAGTACCATATGAATTTTGATATAAATCCATGAACTATACCATTGGTTACAATTCTTTAAACACTATCTCTGGCATAAAGATATTAAGTGAAAGAAATAGTCGACTACTTTAGAACATGGTTCTCTAGAACCTTTATTCTTACAGCTATATTATATTCAAATGTCAGAATATATCCAAACCCTTATTTTTATTTTAAGCTTGGCTGATTTATTGATGGCTGTGCTTAATTTTTAAAACATCTTCTCCTTTAGAAATTAGTCTTCTGTCAACCTCTCTAATGTACACAATCTGGAGTCACAGCATTCATCTTAAGCAGCTTAGCATTAATGTTTAATTCTGCAGTCCTTACCCTGGCGGTGCAGAGCAGTTTGATAGTTTCTGTCTTTTGCAATCAGTAGTTAACATATATTGCTGTTTTCTCCACTGTACTAATAGCAAGTTGCTGTTCTTTTACATTCTACTTTTCCTGGCTTTTCCCCCTTAATTTCTGCCTTGATTTTTCATTAATAGGTAATTTTGAAAGCCAGCAATTGAAATGCTGAAGGACACAGGTTCTCCTGCCCCTCTTTGAATGACTTCTCGAGATGTTTTTTGGATCAGATGGTCTGGGCACCTGTGGGCATGACTTGCCTACTTGCTTCTGTGAGTCATGGGATGGTTGGGGCTAGGAGGGACCTTAAAACCAGTTCCAACCCCCTGACATGGGCAGGGACACCTTGCACTAGACCAGGCTCCTCCAAACCCCATCCAGTCTGGCCTTGGGCTACCCCTTGGTCACCCAGGGCTTCAGGCACACCAGCCCTTAGTGCTGTGAATACCTCCTGCCCCACAGAGCAACCTTCACACAAGGACTGTTCTTGTTTCAACAAGCAGAAACAAGGCACTAAGCCCCTTTCACACTTCATGTAGGACAGAATAAACCATGGGGTGCCTTATGCACAGACACATCATCCCCAGGGGAATTTAGGCTGGTTTAAGCACGCTGCTTTTCTTAATTTTTCATATTTCTGCCTACAACTGTGCACGTTAAACACCTACACTTCTTATACACCCCAGGGTTTGCTATCTGCTAGAATCCACACTCAAGCAACCCATTTTTCACATGAGAGATTTAAGGCTGCTACTCTGAAGTACGTGGAGATTGGGTAGGTAAGTGTATGCTTAATATTAGTCCACGTTTATCTTCTATTAAACCTAATAGGACTCGGTACTTGTTTAATGTTGATTATACCCTTATGTGGTTTATGGATTGGGGCCTGGATTAGTTATTTGATTACAATTAGGCCTGTGATTGCATGTTCACTGAGCTGAGACCATTCAGCAATGAGCCTGAGTGTTTGTCTACTCCCCACCTGCCCTCCTTTGGAGTTACAGAAGTCAAGAGGTTTCTCTCGGCCTCGTGGTAATGATGAATTAAAAAATAAAAAATACCATTACTCCTTTTCCCAGTGCCTTGTGCCAGTGAACAGATAGACTTGTCTCAATGAGAGGGTGAGCAAACCATCCCCAAAACACAAACCTTTTACATCACTGGTACATGAATATACACATGCATTACTCCCATCCAGAGAAGCTGTAAACAAGATGAACTCTTCTAACCTCAGTCAAAGCTGTCAAACTGAAAACCAGAGAGCAAATGCTCTGGGGAAAAGGAAGAGGTAGAGCAACGTTTAGCAGAGACACAAAATCTTACACCTTCCACAGTGAAATGCAGAAACTCAAGGGAAGAAGCTCCCATCCTGCTAAACACTAACAGGCTCAGAGCTCAGTGTGACTGCAGCAATTTGACAGTGCCCTTGCAGAGTCAGAACCCACCGTCAGCTGGAAACTATTAATTACAGTGGTACAAAATTACCTACTTGAAGTTAATTCTGTGCAGGGTACTGCTTACAAAGTTTTTTAAATAGTTAATTTCCTCATGCAAAGAGTCTTCTCTAGACAAACAACATGAAGAAAAAACAGATATCCTCATCAGAATGGTCTTGTGGTTAGGGTGACAGACTGGGAGTCATTCCCGAGGTCTGTGTCCTTTTTGTGTCTTATCTTTGAGAGACAGATTGTGAACCAGTTACTCTCATTGATGAGTAGCACTTGCACTAGTTGCCCCATACAAAATAATGATACAGCTCATGCAGGCACTCATCCATCACTGCAAAAAAAGACATCCTCAACGTAACCTTTAGGTTGAAAGAGATGTTCAGGGAAGTCACTGTCTCCTCCTGCATTTAGCACAAAGGTCTCCCTGCAGCTGGCATGTCAAAGGATCTGCAATATAAATAAAGACAGCCCCAACAGTAGCCAGAAAATATCTTCCTAGAATATTTAAGGCTATTATAGACAAAATATTAAAATATTTTCCACTGTAAAATCATTGTCATCCAGGTTCCTACATCTCAATGATCTTAGAGGCCTTTTCCAACCAAAACTGCTCTATGATTTTGTTTAAGGCCTCAAGGACAAATTTGAGGCTAAAGTATAAAAGAAAAGGAATAGTTAAATACAATTCATACACAAAAGCTTAGTTTTTTGTTGTTTTTTTTTTTTTTTCCATAAATGGCAATCATTCAAACTATCATTCATCTGGAGAGGAAGAATCAGCAGGCAATCTAATTCAAGGAATTAGATTGTAATGCCTGATGTAGATCTACCAGTTAATTTAAATAATGAGTCACCTGGTAGGCAATCAAATCTAGGTCAGGACATTTAGCATGCTGAAAATAATGAGTCTAACAGCAACAGAGCTAACAAAACAATCCAGATAATAATGACAGCACGGAATGACAGTCCTAACGTAATCAGACAGTGTGCACAAACTGTAAATAGACAGAGTAAAGAGAATGAACTTGTGTAGGGAGGCAAAACATATTCTCCAATGAAACTATTATAGAAGAATTATGTTTGGTTAAAAGGAAGCATAGTGACAATCACAGTGAGGACATGCAATATTTATGTGCTCTGACTGCATCCACGATATCAGTGAAAGCCTTCTTTCCCAGCTTTTTCATTTGTTTTGCTTTGCATGAAAAGCAAACACTGTAAAATTTGATTGTTGTTGGATTTAGGAAGTGAGGTAGAAACCCCCATTTTTCTGTTGTCTTTTCCTGACTTTTCCTTGAAATAATTTTTGATCTTGATTTTAGAAATTGCTTCTCGGTTCAAGAAAATAAGACAAGGGGAGAAGGAAAGTAAATGTTCAAAAGCAGCTCTCCCTGCAGTCCCCTCTGGCCCTGCGTCCACGTGGATCAGGATATTGGAGACAGAGCTACCACAGGTAGGAGGCACAGGGAATTTCATACCAGCATCTTCCACGAGCCCCTCTCTTAACAGAGCCCTGCACCTCGTGCTCCCCGAGCAGCCCAGGGGCTGTCACCACACCAGGCACTTCTGCTCCTGGAAAGCAGGAGCAGATTTGTTAGAGTGGGAAACACTAGATGTCAGCAGCCCTCCTTGCTCTCCAAAGGGTGTTGCCCGTTCAAGAAGGGTTTGTAGTTTATCCATCTTCTCCTCTCTGGATGCACAGTTCCCAAATGATGGGATTTTTATCTCCAGAGTGTCCTGACTGCATCCAGCTGCCACTAAGTGTTTTCTTGTGTTTGATTTCAGCCTTGTTCATTCACACAAGCAGAGGATAATGTGTTCTGCTGGTGTGTCAGGGAGTTGGGGTCTGAAAATTCTCCTTTGCTCAACTCACAGCACAAAGCATGCCACTGATTCTGCCAGGGAGGTCAGACCCTCTTTCCCCACTGCCCTGCTACAGAAATTTTAGAATTATTGAGTCATTAAGATCGGAAAAGTCCTCTAAAAATCTTCTAAGATCATCACGTCCCCATTAACCCAGCACTGCCAAGCCCCCCTCTAACCCACACCCAAGTGCCTCATAATTCACCTCTTTTAAATTCCTCCAGGGATGATCCCTCAAGCAGTGCCCTGGGTAGCCTGTTCCAAAACCTGACCAATGTTTTAGCTTGGAAGGGGTTTTGTGGCTTTTTTGGGTTCCTCCTGTATTAAGATTAGCTCTACGTTGCCAATGACACTACCAAGTTTTTCAGACAAAACGTGGAACGGTGACAGATTTACCTATTGAGATGAATTTTATAATCCATTACCCATATGATGCTCCAGGCCACTGGAGCTCTGCTGGCTTGTCACTAATGCTGGAATGTTGGGTTTATTCAGCTTAAACTAATCAAGGAGCATAGAGGAGATGACTATCAAATAAATATTCTTCAACTTCTGCATCTCATTATGCCTTCAAACTTGGCATCTCATTATGTCTTAAAATGAATGATGGCACTACTTACCATAACTCCAGGTAGCTAGCTGATGTTGAACAGCCAATTCTTTCCC
Source organism: Pseudopodoces humilis (assembly GCF_049639895.1). Taxonomy (NCBI): domain Eukaryota; kingdom Metazoa; phylum Chordata; class Aves; order Passeriformes; family Paridae; genus Pseudopodoces; species Pseudopodoces humilis. The sequence goes on from NC_142207.1 coordinate 4,177,606, forward strand.
CTTTGTGAGCTGATTATTTAGTTTATGATTACAATTTCAGTTTTAAAAGCACTGTTATGTTCCACTGACAGATTTTAAAAAGCGTAGGGCTTTGTAGCTCAGCTTTATGTTTTCCAAGCATGTCATGGACTCCTTCAAGAGAATCTGTGGGAGCTCTTGTGATTCCTTACATCATGCTTTTTTTTCTTTGAAAAGTCCAAAGGGAATGATCAGGCTTTATTCTTACTTACATCAGTGAGAATTATCTCTGCCTTAGAACTGGACCTACTGTGGTGATAAGGCAGTGTCTGGTAACTACTTGTAAAAACTTCATCAGATTTCAGAAATGTAAAATGGGTGAAGAATCTAAACTGGGGTTTATCAAGATGCAAAATTTTCATCTTCTAAGATAATTTAATAATTTCTTTTAGGACTTCTGAGCTCTGCTGCAACCCAAGTGGTGAGAGGAAAAAGAGATTGCAGATAAGTCCATCCTCCCTATTCTGTTGTACTGGGTGTAGACTATTCACAGTATTACAAAGTCAGATATCTGTCTTGATGCTCTTATTTAATTTTATATTAATCTGGTTTATGTGCTCTCAAAGTTAACAAGAACTCCCTAATACATCAGAGAAGTGGCATTCAATGCACAAGGAAGCTTGTGGAGTGATTTGAGGTCCACTCCAATGAAGGGAGCCTTGTAAATGAGAAATAACAACCAAAAAACTAGCCTGAAGATTTTAGGATACACAAGAAAATTCCACCTGCATGGGCAAGATGGAAATCACAACCTTATCCCTAATTCCTGTATTTAATTTTATCACTTGTTTCACAAATTTTGGAGCCTGTCACATCTGGAAACTCTTCCACAACTGGAGAGTAGCACATTTAAGTCATAAGTACTAAAAACATTTGGCTAGCAGGACCTGCTAAAGCACTAATCCCTGAAATAGTAATTTTCTTCTTTTTACGCATACTTTACAGTTTTTCAGATGCCTGAAATAGTAATGCCATATGTAATTCTCTTTCTAGCCAAGCCTACTTAAAATGCTCGCTCAGAAGTAATAAGAGCAATATTTTTTCTAATCAGGTCCCCTTGGAATGAAATGGTGGAAAAACTGTTCCCGCCAGTTCATGCTGATTACCTGTGTGTCTCATTACTCTAAACCCTATCTGACAGCCACACAGTCATAACTGCCTTTCAACAAGAGCTACCACCGAGTCTTTTAAAATAATTTCATTTCAATTTTAGCTACTTCTAGCTTAAACAGCACATTTAATTGCCTAATAAGCAGTTCACAAGAAGAACATAATTTCAAAGTAAAATGTTGGACCTACCCGGTCTTTGACAGTAAAGGAAATTAGAGATGCCTTTTAAGTCCTCCAGTTCAAGTTATTCTGCAACAGAGGAATCAGCAACCTGGAAACTTGTTAGAATACTGATTGTGCTTTCAAAGTATGCACAGAATTAAAAAATAATAATAATAAAACTTACTGTAAATATTAAGCAATTACTGAACGCAGAAGGTAGAATATTTTAACTGTTTCAGAAGTAGCAGTAGGCTCCAAAGTAATAAGAATCCCAGCAGGTTTGGTTTGTCTGTAGGGAAAACTTCCCACACCACTGGAAACTGATGTTATTTTATTACACAAAAAAAATCTGAATAAAAGTACAATGTGAAGGGGCTAATTTTGTCTGATCTCTCATGAAACAAAGACAACAGACCTCAACCCATGTGTTTTTCCTTTTAACCCCATTTTCTGTGCCTTGTGAACTCCCACTTTCAGAGAGCTGGATTATCTTGGCTGCACCAAGTTGTACTAAATCCCTGAGTTTAACAGGGAAATTCCCTGAGGATTTAGAGCAGGTGGAGTTCAGCCAGCAGTGTTGGAATGTCTCACCTCCACCACGTGTCCCTGGGTCAGTGCATAGGGGATGGATCCTCTTGGTCACTTGCAAGCCCCAGGTTTGGCAGGGAAAAATCCAGGCTGTGAGGGAAACCAGGCAGGGAAGAGGGCAGGAGGACCAGAGTCCTTCAGCATGGAGCTGGGACATAACTGGAAAATCTTCTGGAGTTCATCCCATCCAAACAAGGCATGGCCACAGGCCCCAGGTCCTAATTCACCAGGTGAGCAAGTCCCTCATCTCCTGGATTTTTGTCATCTTGAGTCCTCAAATAACTAAACATTAAATTCCAAAGCCTAAGACAGGCAGAATGGCTAAGAAACTTCCACTTGTTTGTCCATTTTGGACTGCAGAGCTGTTGATTTTTCCAGATAATGTATTTTCCTGACAGTGTGAATATTTCTAGGATGCATAAGGACTTCTGGCAACCTCCTGAGGAATGGAAAGTGGCTGACAGACACAGTAAATTACCAACATAGGCATTTATTTGACATCCAGGAATGTTTTCTGTGTCTGAAAAGACAGGAAAGCCAGTTACTACAGGAAATACCCTATAGAAAGGCAATAAAATCAATTAGGATTTGTAACGGAAGGGTTTTTCTATTGAAAAAATATTCAGTTCTGAAAATTGATGCTTTCTGTCACAATGTCTTTACTCTGATTAAACTGTACAAATAAAAAAGGAGGAAAATAATTAAACCCCATTGATATTCATGAGGTCAAATCCACTTTCATATATCTGTTCATTGTTTTGAACTACTTTTTCTGATTTTATGAGAACATTACAATGACCAAGAAGAAAAAAAATAAAATTTCTATGCTCTGCTTTTATCGGAATTAAATGGGAGACTTCTGACCTCATTTTAAATGAAATATTGTGTTATTAAGTTGCTGTAAATTTTTCATCAGATCACTTTTAAGAAAAAAAAAAGTCAAAATCTAGATGTAAAGAACAAACTGAAATAAAATTACATATCAATATTTAGGAAATACTAGTAAGTATAAGAAGTACTACTGAAGAAAAATCAATTTTTTTTGCCTATCAGCTCAAAATAGAATTGCCTGGTTTTACTCCCAGAAAATGAGGAAATAATTTTGTCTATGAACATTGAAAAACTGATAAACTAAAAGTGTGAACTATAAAATCATAAATCAAATACAAAACAAGTTTCAGAAATGATCAAACAATAACCCATTTTCAGGTATAGATTTCTCTGTATCTCTGCCTGTGAAATACCCTTTTAACCTGCCTTTTCTCATGCTTTTTTAAAGTATGGTATATTCAGCTCCTCAACAAAATTCTTATTAGTGAAAGCATTAATCATTGGTTAATTGTAATTACTTAGCCTGTGGAAAATTTGGGAATGGAATTAGACTGTGACTACAAGTCAAATAAAGTTTGCCTTACCTATTGATTTAAACATTTTTGAGACAGATGTCCAATATGGTTTGCTTGACATTTTCTTTTTTTTTTTTAATGCTTGGTCAATGTGCTGAATAATAATTGAACTCATTCTCTACACAAATGTTTGTATCCCATAGAAGTTACCTTGTAATCATCAATTTTCCTAATAATAGAGGACAGCACATATATTGCTTTTCCAATAAACTTGCACAAAATTACATACCAAGATATTTTTGCGCTTGTATAATTTTTGTTGTTCAACTGAATGCTCCCAACAGCATTAAAAATTATTTAAAGCCTGCACTACACACTTTGATATCTTCTTTAAAGACATTTAAACTTCCTCAGTGTCACAGTCCAGTGTTTTTTCCTTTACCTATGCTTGGGAGGGCAGAGCCTCAACAGGGTTTCAGTGCTGGGATGGGGCACTGCCTGCATCTGACACTGGGTTTTCTTCAGTCAGTCAGGAATGTGAAAGTGAAGATCAAGGGCTTAATTTTTCTATCATTGAAGTTATTATCTTTTTTCTTTCTCTTTTTTTTTTTTTTGTTTTTAATATCACTTTAATGTTGATGACTTTGACTATTAAGAAAATATTCAGGTTTTTTCTGATTTTTTTGGAAACTGGATGAGAATTGTATCAGAACTAATCAACCCATCCTCTCTGTCCTTCCAAGGACGTCCCAGAGCCCATCTACAACAAGGAGCTCCCAAAACTTCCTGTGCCTCAAGCAGATCACGGGCAAAGCACAAGCTCATGAACACCTGCAGAACTGGATTTATGTCATGCAAGGCATGGGGTTTTAACTGAGGTACATCAGTGATTCACCTTAGATTCTGCCTTACCCACAGACACTTGTCAGTGCCAGGAGCCTGGGAAAAGTGGGAATGGGGAGTTGGAGGTGGTGTCTGGGAAGGTCCTTCACAGTCTTCCTTGCTTGTCCACCTGCCTGTACCACAAAACCAGTGGGAAATGTTTACTACCCTCAGCACCTCTGTTGAACCAGATGAAATCAGCTCTAAAGGTGCATCCACTTGGCAAAAGAGAAGTAATAATTCCAGAATAGCTGCTCCTGTGAAAGGTATCTGCCGTGTTTGAGAGCCTGAGGTTGGTGATGCAGGTGTACATTTGCCGAGTGTATCAGGCTTTGAGCTAGAAGAATGAAATTCATTCTCCAGGGAAACCGGTATTCCAAAAAAAGGTGGACAACTACACAAGTTTTAAACTGAACAGAAAACTCAGAACTATTTCTAGTAAGTGAGAAGTTTTAGATGTTGGTTCCTCCATTTTCTTATTTATTTATTTATTTATTTATTTATTTATTTAATATATCTATAAAAGGAGGAGGGAGAGAAACCAAACTGAGGAAAGGAAAAGCTGTAACAGGAGAATTAAATCACTAATCAAAAAAGTTTTCGCCATCATAGTAAATTTTTTGTCAAAAAATACAATTTTTTTTTTTTTAAACTCCGAATGACAGCACAGAGAACCTTCCCTGAAAAATCATAATATTGTAATCTAACAATATTTATTTTTATAGCAAATAAATATTTCATGAACATTTAAAGTTACTGCAAATTTTTTTCATGGGTTTCTGAACCAGCCACACAGTACCACTTCCAGTGGTAGATTTCACACCCCTAAAGTCTATTTTTCTAAACTTAAGTCTGAATAATAACAGCCTAATTTTCTTGTCCATTCAGATTTCAAATATAAAGTTAATGACATTTTATTATCATGTTACTTATTCACACAGTTTGAATCTCTTGTGACTTACTTGCTTTTAAAAGAATGTCTGAAAATATTCCCAAATGGGAGGGGAAAAAAGCATATTTATTTAGAACAATTTGAGCTGTTTCATTTTAAATTCAATGCCAAAATGCTGCTGCTTCCGCAGCTCCCACTATGACCTCCCATAACATGAGTCATCAGAGATAACTAAGTCTATTATTATGCAGCAAAAAGGTAGGAGGTTTTGCTTTTTCAAACACTTTTAGCTAACTTTTCCCCCATTTTCAGTCCAGGCTAAAGTAATAATTTATCGCTTGGCTGAAAATTACAAGACTTCCACAGTGACTCATCTATGCTGGTTGGGTTTTACATGAAAGCAGCTGTGTAGCACAAGTTTTCCCCACATTTTGAACCTGATTTATTCTTAGGTTGAAGATTTGGATGCTTTTATGAATAACAGGATGGGTAACAAAGTGGAGAGATTTTGATGTTACAAGTTTTAAGCTCCTCAGCTCTGAGCTGTTGTGGGAAGAGCAGACAGACAAACCTGACCAGCTTCCATCACCTCCATCCCAGCTTCTCCAGAAATCTCTGCTGGCCACCAGCTCAACTCCTGCATTCCTTACTCCAGCGTTTGCAGCAGCGCCACAGACTGCACGTTTTTCCTTCTCTTCCATCTGCCTTTTTTAATGGAGGTGATAAAATTTATTAACGAGTTTACAAAGTCCTTCTGATACTCACAGAATTCTCCTGTCCATAAGGAAGATCTTGGATTCAGGTCACAGGCCAGATTTCATTGAGCCATGCAGGTCATTATACAGGAAGAAGGACTCCTGTAATGAACATCACATCAAGAAATAAAAACGCGCTTTCTTTCTGAGAATTCTTTCTTAGAAATAAATGTAGTAATAATGAGTTTATTCTTACCTACATAATTCACAAACTAAAGCAATGATTCAAAACAAAAACTTCAGAAGAGGATAGATAAGAGTATTGGAAGTCAAGACTTTGAATATAATTATAAAGGACAATATCAGCAAAACATTGCATTGGTGTCTCTACAGTTGGTCGTGATATAATTAATCCAGCCCAAATCCTTTTGTAAAAGAAAAAAAATAGTAAGATAATTTTAATGAGTTTTAAATTGATGTTTTACTTTGCATTCCCTCTAAATCTAAATATTGGTAATCATTTCTCCACCAAAATATTTACTTTTATTATAATTTCAATAACTACAGTGTATGCAAGCTAAGATATGCCTTAGTGAAAGAAAAGAAGTATTGGATAATTGATCCTTACCTTAGGCCATATTTTAATCTTCATTTCTAAAGGTTTCCCTTTCTGTACACTTTATTAATTTTGCATTTCCTGCTTAGAAAAAGCAAATTCAGAAAACATTATTTATCAAAGTTCCTTTGTAGGTGAACAACAGCCTGGGTTTCCCGATGTCTTGTGGAGGACAAACCAAGGAGGCAGGTTCCACAAAAATAAATGGTTGATGCCCAAGTTTGTGATGTATTTCTTTAAACATAGTGGAAATATCCTTAAAAGCTGCAAGGACACATAATAAAGTGTCCCAGGAGGAGACTAACTCATGCTCTGACCTTTTATACCAGTTTGGTTATAGTAGGTATTCAATTACCCACTTAAAATAAAAAAAAATGATAGAGAGAGAGAAGAAAATGGGTATAAATCCATAGCAATATCATCTTGATGCTTCTGATTCTGGAACTGAGTTATACCTTATTCAGAGGTGACAATGAGGCCCTCAAAAGCAAAAATTCCAAGTGCTACAATATTTCTTAGAAAATATTCTGAATGAAATTAAACTTTTTTGATCAACAACTCTTTTATGAAAACGCCAGTTTTTTCCTGTTATAAAATACCTGGATTTTCCTGCCCACTTCTTACTTTCTTGTCTTCATAAACCTGGAAATAAGAAATATGTCCTGGTTTGAAAGGAGGAGGAGATTCCTTAGATCAAAGAGTAAACAGCACATTTCTGTCTCAGTAAATGAGGTCATTTTGCTATTTCTCCACTCTGCTTTATTCTTTCTTTCCCTGGATACTGAACTCTGAAACTAAATTATCCCTACTTCCTTTTCTGTGGAACTGAAAAGGCAAACTTTGTGTACATCATAATTTGCAACAACCACAGGGGTTTAAATTTTGTAGCCTGTAGGTAAATGTAGTATTTTCTTTGAGTTAAAAGAATTCTTCTTTCCCTAGCACCACAATGTGTTATTTAATTGCATTGTACATTCCATTTCTTAACTGGGTGAAAGTTGCAAAGCCCTATAAATTATTTTAGAAAATATTCTTTTTTCATATGATATCCAAAGGAATATTTTCATTCTAAGAACAATATTTTCAAAAATATCTGCTTATTTTTGGTTTATTTGATCACTGTGTGTTTGCTAAACATGCTGGATAGATCTGTGGAGGACATGCATTGCTTATTTAAAGCTGGAGGTGTTCATCAGTTTTCAGATTTCCTTTTTCTTGACATCACTGATGTCAGCCTGAGTTCTGTTGTTGTGTCATTGGTACCACCCTCAATCCATAAATTCATGTGACACTGGAAAGTCTAAATTTTATCAATGTCATCAATCATGAATTAGTGAATAACAAGGAATTTTCAAGGATTTCTTATCCAACAAGAATCTGTTGCAAAAGAAACACAAAATCATCTTTGTTACATCCAAGACTGATGCTAATCCACATGGAGTGAGATTCTGTACTTGAGGAAGAATTACTTGTGCCACTAAAAAAAAGTTGGAAGGGGTGGCAGTAATATTTGTTACCATGGTACAATTTCATAACTGAGAAAACATTGTTCAGTTTTATTTTCAAAATAAATTATTGTTTTCTTTCCAAAATTCCATCATTAATCTTTTTAAAGAATGGCTGAGGACTGAACAGAATTATGATCCCCTTCTGTCAGGAAGAGAAAGATTAGAATTACAATACCCTTCTGTCAGGAAGAGAAAGATTAGATTACACTTCATATTTTATGTGAAGAAAATTGTGGCTACTTTGGCCATAAATATAGCCTCTAAGAAGAAAAAATACTGAATTTGGATTGCCAGTGCAATGCTATTATGCCAAAGCAATATAATATCCCCACAGATATGATAGGTGCTTTCAGAAAAGTCCAGCTATGTAACATGATACACTACACTGCAGATGAAACCTTCTCTTAATATATAACCTGCATAACAATTTCAGTGTAATAAATGGTGGGTGGATTTCTTGTTATTGATTTTGCCATCCCAGGCAGTTGGAGGTCATCATACATTTACACAGGAAATGCTACAAATACCAGTGGTCATAAGTTTGTTACCTCAGCCTATTTTTCTGGGTTTTTTTCATAGAGTTGGTACAGCAGTAAACACAGAGAATAAGAATCCTTACTGCTTAGCAATTTCTTTTATTGTCCTCTATATTATATACAAACTTTTGTTGGGAAAGCCCTTAAGAGAAACAAAATCAATAGGACACTATGAAACTGTAATAGGAATCTACAAAAATCACTCTAAGAACCATCAGATATAATAGAAAGTGATTATGCCTCCATAGGGCTTTTCTTTCTAGGGAAAAAAGGCTAATAATTATTAAAAAGGTAAAAACTTGTTTGTGTTTAGTAGGTTGTGTTGTATTCCAACAGGGGCTGAAGGAGGGAAGGTGCCACTGTAATTCTGAATATAAATGCACAGGGAAAGCTCAGCTTTCAGAGGAGGACTTGCATCCCAAAGGACTCATGGAAGACTCTTCCAGAGTGTCCATCATGCTGCAAAAGGGAATAAGATATAAAATGGGAAATACTGGAATGTTGAGGAGTTTATTTCTCCGGGTAGCTTAAGATCACTAAGTGTTAAACTCCCAAAACAGTTCCTGAGAGACTGAGTTGCATCAGGGCTGCTCAGAGAATGAGCAGGTGAAGCAGATCCTTCATCCAGCCACCAGTGCTTCTCTATTTATCTCCTAGAAAGAAATCCCAGAGGAAAGTGCTTTAGGCTTTTGCACAACTCTTTTTGCAGGTCTTCAGTATTAGCCTGCACACTCTATCACAGTTTGAGAGCTTTATCTCTGCAGGGTTCCTTCTTGATATGGCCTATCCTGATGAGCTGATGACTCACAAAAGATCTAACACCAAGAGCACCACAAAGTTATTCTCATTTAATTTCTGTTCAATGATATTTTTAAAACCTTTCAAGAAGTTTGAGAGGCGATGATAGTGTAGATCCTGATCCAAACTTACCTACAGTCAGTAAGAACTTTGACTTTGACTCACTTAATCCTGATTGAGCTAGATAATAAAGCCAGTGCTGAATTTTAAGTATACAAATAGTTCTATATTATGCATACAAATCCCTTTCCAGATTAGGCTAAATGTTAATCAGTAAAACACTGATAGAGCTCCCCCAATAAGCTTCCTTTCCACAACTAATAAATTCACAATGGGGAGACTCAGAATGACGACTTCAAAATTGCATTCAAAGGTAAGTGAAAACTTCAGTGATCTGTTGGGCTGGACTCTGGAATATTTCCTGTCAATTATTGTATTTCTGAAAGCTGTAACCACAGGCTCTTCCTCACATGGTTGAGCTTGTGGTATCTCACTGATGTGTTTTGAATCATTCTCTCAATGTTTGTCTTTCCTGTGCAGCCTGCTCGGGCTCTAGCTTTGGATAGCTAAAATATCAAAGTTAAATGCCCAGAGAATATGAAATACATGGTGAACCATGTATTCATGGAGAACAAATGTGATTAAATACATGGTGAACAGTGTGGTGAAGAAACAATTTGTCAAATTACTGAAAATTTATTGAACTGGATGGAATTAAGACCAATTTGCTCTATATATTGGAATCTGCATTAAACCTCAAATAATTTTTGTACCTGTACAGTGATAATGTGTCTTGGTTTGCAAAGAACACCCAACACCCAACATAATGTAAACAATTTTTTTGGCAATGCAGGTATATTTTGCTAAATATCTAAACCAATCTGGACCAAGGGCTGACCTGACTCATAGCAATTGCAACACCAAGAACATAAGAACATGAATTTTCTATTTTCCCTCACATCCCAGCACCACTCAGCCCATACATTCATCAGAGTGTTTTAGTGTACCTTTTAAATTGTCATCATTCTCTCTGCTTCATTAATAGAACTATCTGCATGAAAGAAAGAACAAATTGTCTTCTAACTGGTCTATTACAAGGTACATTAATGAAGATGGGGGAGCTTTATTAGGGTTTTAATGGTGTACCTGTTCACTTCACGCAGTCCTGGGTGTTATTGTTATAACAGGCTGCTTGACAGGCATCAAAGTGCTGCCAGGTACAACAAACAGTGCATCAGAAAGCAACTTTTAAGCTTGTACAGATTTTTTTCCTTGTAAAACAAGTATTTTCCAAGCAACATTTACCACTTTGATAGCCACTATTTGGCCATCTTAAATGGAGTTGCCAAGCCAGGCACTTTAAGTTTCACATGACTTGTCCCTGTAAAGTGACTTTTTTTTTTTTTTTTTAGCAAAAAAACACTTGTAAAATAAATTCTGAGGAGCAGAGCATTAACTTAATGTTTTATCACATTAACTAGGCTATATCCTGTAAAAAAACTGTACCATAAAACACTGCATTAAAGTTGATGCAAGACTGAATATTATACCTGGGCATGTTCACTGCAATTTAGATGCTCACTAGGGCTAAGCTTCCATGGATATCCTTGAGAAATTGGTGTGGCTAAACAGAGGGCAATTAGACCTTGTACTAAGGAGGAAAATCACCTTCCAGCCCATGGGTCATACATAAAATTTTTGTCTTTTTTTTGGTTTGGGTTTCTTTTTTTTAAGGCCATCATGATAGAGCATTTGAAATGAAAAAGTAAATTAAAATGCCTTGTACCTTGTTACAGTTGTTATCTGCATGTCAGCAAAGGTTAAGAGCCACCATGGGATGGGCTGGGTGTAAAAGTCATGTACAGAATACAAAAATTTATTGATTTCATAGTGATTTCTCACACTGTCCTGAAGCATTGTCATGGTGTCTTTTGTTAGAAACATTTTTTGCCATTTCCTGGCAAGATCAGCCAACTGTTTGTTTCAATAAACTGTTACAGAGAAGGCAAATATTATAAACCCACAATATTTACTTTGCAAATATAAAGATAAATTTGTCGTTGCTCATATGACTCTGTTCTGTAAATTTATTGCTATAAATGTATACCTAAATTATACATATAAATATATGCTATATATTGGATAAGGTTGAAGTCCTTTCATAAACAATCCAAAATAGTTGGAATTAAAGTCAATATCTGAAAACAAAGTGATACTAAAGAGAAATATTTTAAGGAGATGAGAGAGAGAGAGAAGAAACAATTTAATATTATTATTTCTTATTTGTGAAATTTATATGATTAAAAGCAACAATGACTTTTCAGTGACTAAAATTCCTTTATTCACTGCCAAAGTAAGCTGAATAATTTTGGAGTTTGTTTTTTTTTTTTTGTTAGGAGAGCACATATTTGTTTTTTGTTTGTTTGTTGCTTGCTTATTTGTTTGGGGTTTTTATCAAAAATTGCCACATAAAATTCTGAATGTTTTGTCCTTGTCTTCCTTTTTGGAAGAAATGCAGAAAGACTCTTCTACTGAAAGATAAGGTAAAAAACCTTTTGAGAGATTATGTCTTTCTCTTTTCTCTGTTTTGAAACAAATAATTTTAAGTGTGGGGCAGGAAAATCTGGAATCACCTTGTTCAGTGACCAGGACCTACCAGTGAGGTTGTGATAAATATTTACAAGTGTGTATGGAACAGATATCTCTGACATGACCTAATTTCACTCCATATTCATAATCTGTTTGATCATAATCATTTATCAATTCATGTGTTTTTTTTTACAAAGTAGTTTGTCAGAAAGGTTTGAAGAAAGCTTAACCTGGTAAAAGGCTTTAAACATCTCAGAAGTACAATGAGGCTGAAGTTAGCATTAATGTTTATATGCATGAAAATCATTATTGTCTGAGCATTTTATACCGCTCTTTCTTCCAAGCTGATAACATAGGCTGACGTACCATGATGCATTTTTTATTAAGTGCTTGATTATTCAGTTTGATTTCCTGGAGGCTTTGTGTCTAATTTACAAAGGAAGGAGGGGATCAGCTTCAACTTTGTGCAGAAAAGTGGAAATAGCACATCTTATGAAGACTTGTTATGGTGTGACATGATTATGTGGGGCCAATCTTCATGAGGCTGTAGAAATAATCTCAGTTCCTGAAAAGTGCCAGTGTGGCAGAGCATATCAGATTATGAAGAATATAGAAAAATTAATGGAAACTTTATGCAAAATCCTCAAAATTTAAGAAGCGGGGAAGAAGACAATGCCATCAGATTTGACTCCCATTTTGATGTTGACTTTGCAACATCTGTATTGCAAAGACTAAAATATCTCCTAGCTGAAATTATGTAATTTTCATTCCAGAGTTCTGCACTATTGTAGTGACATTTTCCAGTCTAGAAAGAGGACTATTAACTACTCCAATTTTACAACATGTGAAAGTGACCCAAACTAACTCTTCTCTGGTGCTAAATTTAATTTATTTTTTTTTTTAAATCCACCTTCTCAAGATTTATAAGGAGATAATATCATGCTGGATCACATATTTTGCACTCCACTAGAGTGTACACCTTGGTAGGCTGAATATAATTCACATATTGCTTAATATCATATAAATATTTATATGCAAAAGGTATTAGGATAAAGTGCATGGCTGCCAGTGAAATATTCCTGCAGAAGTTATGAGAAAGATCTTTTGCAAGAAGACAGCTGTATCAAACCTTTGAGTCCTTTGACTAAATCTTGACATATTATCAATAATCATGATATTCAGTATCAGAAATGCAGAGGAATCTTCCACTTTGTTTATTTTGTATCGTTCACAGCTTGGGTAAAACCCAGTTTACCAACTTTGTGTTTGAGCACAAAGCTCAAACAATCAGTGGAGGAGATTCAGGTACCTGCAGTGTCATGTCTCCTTTACATTATTATTCTTTATATTATATATCTTTGTTTTATAGGTATATTTTTGTTGATGTTAGAGGTGATTAAAGCATCAGAGTGAAATGTAAATTTCAAGTGTACAATAAGAAAAAATGAATGTGATACAAAAGTAAACATCTATGTACTGTGGTAGGAAGTCTTTATGGGATTTTGAGTTGGAGCAGCTTGCATGGAAAGTGGCCAAAAATGGAGGCAAATTACATCAACATAGATTTATTTCTGTGCTTAGTTCAATGTTTTGTAATTCTGAGACAAATACACAGTTCATTTTAAACCACAAAGCACAGCAAACATGATCAGATAGAAAGACTCAACCAATTTCTTTCAGTTATTAGCCCTCTGACATTCATAAATCACCAGAGAAGCTGACCAGATATTCTGAAACCCATCCAATTTATCATAGTGCCGATAGGTTACACTTTCTAAACTTGCTTGTTCATTCTGATCATTATAATAATTTGAAATGCCAGAATAAATCACAGAATACCAGGTTGTAAGGGACCTCGAGGATCATCTTGTCCAACCTTTCTTGGAAAAGACACGTCCTAGACATGGCCCAGCATCCTGTCCAGACAACTCTTAGAAGTGTCCAGCATTGGTGATTCCACCACTTCTGTGTGGAGACTATTCTGATATTTATATTGATTTCACTAAGACAGTATTTCTTGCCATTAGAAGCATTGTTTAATTTCTTTTTCCCTCAGGTTTAGGCACCAGCCCTGGTAGCCACCTGTACATGGTGTTAAACATGTATTCACTTTACTCTGAGTTTAGCCATCTACTGAAAGCATTAAAATAATGCACTTAAATGCCTTCTGCCTCAATATCAGCAGTTTTTAGAGAAGGCCATTGATTGCAGCTGGCCCTGCTGTCACCTGCAGCTCCTGACCCCAACCCAGCTGCTCCAGCCCCATCCACCCTCACCGGGGTCGTGTTCCCCCTTGCACTGCAAAAACGTGCACAGCTCATCAAAAATGCATTTCATTTCCTTCAGCATCTTTCAATTACAGGCTGAGTTTAAGATGAACTTGTAAAGCCCAAGCTGTATTTTGCAGAACAGAAAAAATATTTGGAAAAATTTTTTAAATGTGATGTCAAACAAACAAACAAAGAAAATTTGTTGCTTTAATGAAATCCTCTGGTTTGTTCCATTTCGCAAAAAGAACAAAACTCCTTCCCAGAGTTTGATGGGTGGCATGTGCCTCCAGCTATGCCACAGAATAAATGGTGCTCCAAATGTTTTTTGTCCTAATTACAGAGCTGTTTAGAGATTATATGGCATTTATAGAGATGTGCCTTGTCAAAAGGGAGAAGAGGAGCCCCTTGGTAGACAGGCACACTCAGGTGACGTGTCAACCCAGTGTTGTCTAAACACTGCCAGAAATAGCAGAGGAAGAGGGGAAAACTTTGCTATTTACCAAAGAGCAAAGTTCATTTAAATCATATTCCTGATTCTCCTTCCTGAGCTCCACAATTATTATTTTTGTTTTTGCACTGCTCCTCTGGGACTCGCAGAGCTGAATGCTCTTCACAAGATTTCTCAGAGAATTTTCTCAAGTGCTGAGGAAAAGGTCTGACCCGTGAGTTTGCCACTGAATGGGTGATGGGACTCGTTTTGATGCACCCCTTTCTCTGCTTCCCCTGACTGAGTTCTTGAGTCAACAAAGTCACCACCAAATCTTTGCATTGAATACTCCTCCAAGGTTTTTTTTCACAGCTGACTATCACTCCTGTCATTAAAATTTTATGGATTAATGCTCCACATGCATCCAGTAGTGTTTCCAAGAGCCCTATTGCCTTCCATTATTAATTAAAAGATTGGAGGAAGACTGACTAAGTCTTTGAAGTAGGAACTATAAGAAACCATGTCTAAAAGGGTTTAAAATTGTTGTAACAATTATAAATTATAGATACATTTTATAAATTGCATAAAAATATATACATTTAAAATAAATGTATAATGAATAAATGAATAAATTTGTTGCTCTGAGAGTGATGAGGCAGAGATTGTCCAGAGAAGCTGTGGCTGCCCCTGGATCCCTGGAAGTGTCCAAGGCCAGGCTGGACAGGGCTTGGAGCAATCTGGGATAGTGGAAGGTGTCCCTGACTATGGCAGGGATGATTTTTAGGGTCCTTTACAACCTAAAACATTCTATGATCTCATATAAAGCTAAATAATATAAACTATTATAATCGTTATCATTATTATATTTATAAATTATTAAAAATTATTAAAATTATAAATTATTAGTATATTATATATAGAAATTATCTCTATATAAAGTGTGTGCTTAAATTTATAACACATTACCACCCAGGGCTATCATCCGAGAGCCTGATTTTCACAGTGTTAGGCATATAATAACACATTATGCAGAACTTTCAAGGTGGTTGAAATATATGTCAGGAGTATCTTTAAACAGTAATTAAACATTTCTCTGTGTAATAATTCTGTGTAAGAAGTGTGATCATGGAGAACACATCAAGAAATGAGAGTGAAACAAATACTTTGGCTGTCCAGGGGGCCATTCCTCTCTAAAGCATGGTCCAAGGAATCAGGGAGTGTTTGAAAGACAGTGCCACTTACTGAGCAAAGAGACAGTCCAAATACCTTAATCTCAGAGGATTACAACCAGTACAAATGGAAACAAACTTTCTAGCTCCTTTCCAAATTAAACAATTAACTCTAATATTCACATCCTCGGAGACATTTCAGTTGAGCTAGCATGTCTAATTTATAATCGATGATTAACAGAAGATGCAACTAATTTGTCTTTGTTATTTGATTTTACCCCAGTCAAATTTACTCAGTAAAATGGATTGAAACAATGTTCTAAAGGCTGGTAAGCATTGAATTAGAAATCTGGTATGTGGCTTTGTTGTAGACTAGCATTAAACAGATGTATTACAGGACAATATCTCTTGCCTTGAGTAGTTTCTAACAAATTAATTTTGACCCATGAGCTTAATAAAGTCTGTTAAGTAGGCCCAACCTCTCCCTTAAATTAAACAGAGGCTGAATATTTAATTATTTTAATTGTCTGACAAATTTGAAATTGAGAAAGTAACAGCCCTGCAAATCTTAAAAGTATATTTTCGACCCTGTGTGTAATTAAGCACTACCCCTGTGATTTTACTGTGTTCAAGAGGTCACAAAGTCAAGCCCAGCCTCCCCTGATTCAATGAGACTTGCACATCAGATCAAGAAAAATAGTTTTCCAGAGGTTAAAGTACCAGTTCAAGGAAGCCAAGATACATTTGCAGGAATATTTAGAATGGTGATTAGGCAGCAGAGGAGCTAACAAAGATGGGCAGCCTTAATAATGATAAAATACACCTTGTTAAAGTCAGCTGAGGTTCTTGTGGTAAACGACATGACACTTTAGTGGTTTATGTATGAAGAACTATCACTTTCACAGTCATCTTCTACACTAAACATAGAGATGTAAACATGTAAAGATGAAGGAGCTGGGCCAGAACTCACTGCTAGATCCAGCATGGCTCTGTGTACCCTCTCAGCTCTCCCAGCTCCCGGTAGTTCCCTGTTCTTTCTGTGGGGGATTAGCAGGTTTTCAGCACAAGTTTACCCTAATACACATCTGCAAATCTCATGTACACAGAAATCTTTTCTTGCACTCAGCTTTAAGCCAGCAGTGTCACTGACAGGACCATGTCCCGCATCCATCCCCCAGCCTTGGGCGTCTGATTTGTGACATTCTTTGTCAAAGTTCTGCTGAACAACAAAATTCCTGCATTGTCCCAAAGCAGTGGGATGCAGGGAATGAAGAAACATCAGGGATCAGAGGTAAAGCTGCAACTAAACCTGCAGATAGCAGGACCTGATTGTCCAGATCCAGCTCAAGTATAAAGAGTTTGAACAATCTAATTTCCGAGCAGCACCACTGAAATCAGGAGTAAATGAGACTGTGACATTTCCTAGAAAGTTCTTCAAATTTAAAAAAAAATAAAAATAAATAAAAGGTTTAACAAGGATCGTGGATGAACAGAAAACAAGCTACGCTACAGCCTGATATTTTCCTGCAATTTTTTCCTAAATTATTTGAATTGAAATCATCTACCGTTTATGGGTATGCAATGGAACAGGCCTCTTAGATAAACATATTCTGAATTTGCTATCATTTAATTTTACATAATAATCCAATAGGAACCCAAGCTGACTCAACTGCAGTTATTAGGTCTAATCTCTTCAAGTAATTGTTTTGCTAAGAAAAAAATAGAAGCATTTCTGAAAGTGCTCTCTCCAGAGGATGCTTCTACACAGGACATTGGACAGAAACTAATCAGCCACAGTAACATAAGGAGGAAAAACAGCAGCTACAGTGACTATGCTGAGAAGTCATCCCTGTTAAAATCAATACTGTGATTAATGTTAAAACACAGGAGATCAGAATCCATCATGCAATATTTTTCCTGTCTGTGCTGTTATTTTTATAGCTGAACTTTGCTATGCTGAACTGCTTCACATCTGAATAATTGCTGGAATGGAGCTCCAATCCTTTCTGGAGAAACAAAGGGAGACTGAGGTTTGTACTTATACAGGAAGAAAGAGGATGAGAAGGGAAAAAAAAGTGAAAACAAGTCTGGGTTATTTATATGAACTGCAGAGCACAAACTAAACCACACAACCTGGCAGACAATTCCTGCTGAAATTGCTGCAAAATTTTCAAGGTTTCCCGAGATGAAGTTCCTCACTCTCTGCTGCAGACACCCCCACTCTGGTGACCCTGGACTTCCCTTGTGAAGGACTGGTGGTCACAGCATTTCTGCCCTTTGCCTTGTGCTGTTCTTTTCTGAATTCATTTTCCACTGCAACAAAAACCATGTCCTCAATTTCCATCCCCTGAAAAGCAAACACTGCAAAGCAACCATGACGCATTGACAGACAATTTTAAAAGACAGGATCAAGTTCATATAATTAAAAAGTATCTGTTCAGAATATCTCAGGCTTTCAATGTATTTTTTTTTTTGTGTAATTTAAAGTCTTTGATTGCTGCAAGAATGACCTTGATACATAATAAATATATTGGTTGTCTGGTAGTTTAACGTAAAATCACAATGTGGGGTCTGATTCACAGCTGATTCACAGAAAGGGATAAAATTGTTTTTTCTTAGATTCTTGAATTAAAATCCCGAGTCTTGCACCTATTACTAGAATTTATCCATGCCCATGGCAGGGAATTGGAACTAGATGATTTTTAAGATTCTTTCCAACCCAAACCATTCTATGGTTCTATGATCTGAAAAATTTGGTGACACAGCAATATTCACTGTATGAAAACATGACTGAACACATTATGTAAAAACACAAATAACCTAACAAATAACCAAATATCCATAAAGAGACAGAAAATAGTGAACAATTCCAGCCAATCCCCAACCCCACCCACCTACAGTGCCTTAGCACAGCCTGGGATGCTTTCACAGCACTGCTGGGAGCTCACTGGTGAGTGCCAGAACTTCATAAAGAGGGGAAACTACCCTGGAACACCTCGGTTACACAGTGCCAACTTCTGAGCTCCATACAGGAAAAACAGCCACTCTGAAGGAACTAACAAGGAGTAACCCCCCTTAGCTGTGAAAACAAAAATACAAGAGTTCTCTTCTACTTAAAAACTGTGCACCAGGAGAGAAGAAAAACAAGTCATTCTCCTATTTCTGCTTGGTTGGGCTCTCTGTTTATAAACAGGCAGCACAGACGTGGCAGTCTAATGTACTCTGCCCTTAGTTTTGTCCCTCTTCCACAACAATAACCCATAATATTATTGTTTTCTAAACAATTGAGGGAATTTGTTTTTACCTTAAAACTGACATGGGCTGAACATGTTTTTAAATCCCTTTGGGTCTCACTACACTTATATATAAAAACTGCAGAAGGGCTGTCAGCGGATATTTTACAAATTTGCTGAAGACTATTATTTAACCATGCTAATTATAACAATAAATGATTTAGCATTAATTATAAAGTCATATGGTAGAGAAGCACACATATTTTAGCACACATATTTTATACACCTAGCAGGTTTTATTAGACAGCTATATTGGGCTCTGGTTTTCATCATCTCACACAGGTTTATGCATCAAAGATTTCAGCTTGACGCTTGCTTTTTTCTTTTCCATTTTATAATATTATTGATGTATTATTTAATGAAGGAAGATTTTGAACACACATGTTGATAAACAGACAAGGAACTTTGTTTTCCATAGGAAAGTTGCTTTTTCTCTTTTCTTCAGCAAATTGTCAAGACTGCATACTTAATCACAGCTGGATGTTGGTCCTCATCTTGAACACCATAAAGTCAATGAGAGTTTTGCAACTGATTTTTATTGGAACGGGACTGAGCACAGTATTGGTAATGTGCAACTTATAAATGCCATTTGCACACATATCAATTTTATTAACTCCCTTAGTATGGAATTTTCAGAATGTAATAGTTTGGCAGGCATTACTTTAGATTTATAGTGCTCCAGGATGACACTATTAAGCCACATTCACACCTCTGAAAATTGCTATAGCAACGGACTAGGACCAGTTCTTCCTCCACACTGGTGGGTGAGAATTATCTCAGCAACTGAGGCTCCTGCTGCCTCGTTTCGGGGGGCGTTGCTTCAGGAGAAGGTGCCTGTGTGAGATGTATCCACCATCAAAAACACACACAAATAAATATAGATGCAAACAGCACGAGCAGATGGTCACAAACTGGTAGGCCAGAGATGATATGGGAAGGCCTGGAATGTGTGGGATTGTCTAAGCAAACTGCTAGAGTGGATTTCTCTTTGGGAAGAGATGTCTTCTGAATAGGAGGAATAGGAACAGGCTGCCCAGGGGAGTGGGGATATCACCATTCCTGGAAGTGGTCAAAAGACAGAAGTGGCATTTGGGGACAAGGTTTAGTGTGAACTTGGTGCTGGGTTAATGACTGGGTTCAGTGATTTTAGAGATCTTTTCCAATGTCAATGATTCTGATTTTAACCTATGAATCTTTTGTCTTCCACGGACCTGATAAAAACCAGACAAAACCCCTTAAAATATCAGTAATTCCTGTTAAAGAGAGATGTGACAGACCAGTCTGGCTTTCAGTGCTGTCTCCAAAACTCTGCACAAGCCACATCTGACCTTGCCAGACCCTTTCTGCCATGGCAGGGGAAATACTCACCCCTCGCCCCTGAGAGGTTCCTGAGTGTGAAACAAACAGAAGGGCTAAACAGACACGGGAAGATGAAGTCAAGCTTCACTTGAAGTCAAGGGCACTGCTGGAGAGAAACCTCAGGCCTGAAACTTCCACTCAGCTCCATGGAGGAGCAGGGATAATCCAGGGAGAGACTGACCTGAGTCACTGTTTTCTTTGGGAGAAGAAATGAGAATTCTCCCTTTGTCTGAGAGAACAGATCACTAAAGAAAACCTGGAAGAAAGGCAACCTCCCGTTGCTGTTTCCTACACTTAGAGGTTTGCCTTTATTCTGGCAGTGAAACTGTCTTAAATATCAACTATTAAGGGACCACTATTTTATAAGGATATTTTAAATTATTTCTTCATACTTTTAACTAATCTTTACATTTCTATTTGCCCAGGGGGAAAAATGCATCTCTGAATCCAATGGCCTGTCAATTATTGCTCTTCTAAGTGGAATTTCAGAATTACAAGTCCATTTCCTCTGTAACCAACACATGGTAGAGCCTGAGTCACTTTTTTGGCAATAATGGCATTCCTGACTAATGTTGAGTCATGCTGGCAATGCTATTTCATAATTTTCTAACAGAATAGCTAAAAGCAGCACTTTCTCCAAACTATGACCTGAGATCAATTTGTCTATGAAACAAAAATTAAACTCATTCTATACTTCCGAGTTTGAGATGTTCTCTAACAAGTTACCTAATTCTGAATTATTACCTCCTAAAGCACTCTAATCAGAGCAATTGTTTTTTGGTAAGATTATAGGGGTACAGGTAGGTAGCAGATAAGCTTTGAAATAAAGAGATTTAAAAGACAGAGGAGTGATTTCAGCAGCTGGAGATGGAGTGCAACCATCACAAAAATTTCTTTGTTTTTTGTTCTTCAAGGGATGGCAAAAATGCTTCCCTCTTCCATGACAGGTTGGAGGGCAAAATCTGATAGTTCAAATGGGTGGCCTGTCTTCCCTGTTTTCTAACCTCTGAGAGACAGATTCTCTCCCTTTCTGCAGCAATTTGAATTAGACAATAATCCAAAGAGATTCCAAATTCAGAGAGAGAAAACTCTTGTCCTCCAAGGCATACCAAGACAAGTGCTGACAGGGGCATAAATCCCATTGCCTTAAATCAGCTGTGCTGGGTCTGGCCCAAAGCTCTTATGATTCATTGTGCTTAAAGGTTTTAAATAAAGTGTCAAACCATTGCCACAGCCACTGCCATCAGCTATGTCACCATCCTGGCTCCAGTGTGTTCTCTGGCTTGTCACTGCATTGTGAGCACGGGGTGATACCAGCAAACACTTATTGGAGGGGACTTGAAAGGGGAGAAGTGAAAAATTACTTCAAATTTGCAAGAGAAATAGTATTGTCCCTGCAAAATTTCTGCTGCATCAAGCCTCGGATGCAGCTGTCTCTTCAGTACTTCACTGCATCTTTGCTTGTGCCTGCACACAACCTGAGTGCTCCTCTGAGCATTTATTGATGCACTGCTGTGCTCCAATGGGTGAATTTTGAGAATGTGGTTTAGCTCACCAGCTATGGAGCTTCCTCTTTCCTTTCCTTGCAAAACTGAGCACATCCTTAAAGTGATTGCAGTCTTACATGCACTTAGACATTCCTGCAGAACACATCACATATTGATAAGATTATATAATTTGTTCATATTTGTTGGCAGACCATTAGTCAGGAAGAATTAAAATAATTAACAGGCCCATCATTAGGAAAAGCAGGAAAAAAACTCCAACTAATAGTGAAGTCTAAAGACATGAAAACTACTTTTATGGTTTTAAAAGAACTAAGAGAGTCAATGGGCAAAAATAGGAGTCTACTAGCAATTTTTCTGTGAAAATAATTTTAAAATGTTTGGAATTTAGGGCAATACTCTCCATGACAGTGGTAAATAGCAGACATTCTTTCCAACACACTTCAGCTCCTGCCAGCTCAGTTCTGCCCAGCCATGTTTAACTCCCTCTATTCTTCCTATAGGTCTGAAGTTATTCTAGGATAACTGGAATGTGTCTCTGCCCATGGCAAGGAGACTGGAACTAGAGGATCTTTAAGGTCTCTTCCAACTTAAAATCATTCTAAATTATGTGGCAGCTGCATAAACTGCATGTTATGATCTGAGAGAATTCTGCCAGTGCTTTTTCTCTTTTGCCATTTTCCTCTCAGATAGGTTGTTCAGATATGCTTTCCCAAACTTCCCCACTATTTCAGCTAGTCTCTTAAATCTCTGTTTCCTGCAGACTGATCTCTGACAAAGCTCTTTTCTCTAACAAAGCCATTCCAAGGATTACTAAACTGCAAATCACTATTGAAAGTATTTCATGCTTAAACCTCGAAGTGAGCTGAACATGAATTATCTTTTAAAAAAAAAAACCAAGAACCAAAAAGCAAAACAAAACAAAACATACACAAAAAAAGAAAACAAACAAACAAGCAAACAAAAATAATAAAAAACACCCAGCTGAAAAGACAGCAGTCTTTGGATTGATAAAGTCAGGAAACTAAAAAAAACAGTTATTCATTTGGAGCAAAGGGAAATATCAGTGCAGATTACAAACTCTGGATATTTGTGCTTGTGTTTTCCCAGGCTGGATTATTGTTGTTACTAATTGCATGTCTAAACCTTAGTCCTCACTCTTTAATGTGTAGACAGACTTGTAAAAATAGGTGTTACTAAATGCTACTGTCTTTATAAAGACCTCTACAGAAACACAAACCGAGTGCAACACTGATTTTTATTTTCTGTTTTTCTTAAATGTGTATCAGTGGGTTTTCTCTCTCAAAAGCAGATTGCTTATTCAAAGGAAGGCTGGATATATGCTACACAGGCTTGCTTTAAAGTAAGAACAAATTTTCTGCTTCCTTTTAATCTATCTGTAAACTGTGAAGTCTGCCATCAAGTAGCTCCATATTAGTTGTGGGTGTTAAAACCTGTCAATCATACAAGATAATTTAAATTCGTAGGTTTTTTAGACAGTGATTTTCTCCCAGATATCAAGTTATCTCCTTGAAAAGATACAATAACTTGAGACACCTGTAAGAAAAAAACACATGAAGATCATGAAGCTTGTAGGTTTGTTCTCATGTATAATTTGGTGTTATTCTTAAATTTCCACATAAAGCCTCTTTTATAGGAGTTATTGTCATTTATGGTGATTAAAACTTCAGGACTACAGTTACAAATTTTCTAGTACAGAGGAAAAAAAGAAAATAAACCATTCTGTAATCAATTGTCTTCACGTGTGGGGTGTAATCTCTTTTAATGGCAAAATAATTCCCTACTAGGTGAAACCTTTGATCCATCAAATCCAGCTGGAAGAGGCTGCATGAATTCCTGTGGTTCACAAACTTCTCCAGCATCCACATTTCCTGGACTGGGCACATTATTGCAGACATCTCTGCCTGCTCCCTTCCATCAGTATATTTTTATGGACTTGCAATGCATGGATTTTTCTAACCCTTTTGAACAGGCTGACGCTGTCTGTCTCCAAAGACAGCCAGATCCAGACCTCACTTGCACAGTGATAAAAAAGTACTTCTCTCTTGTAGGTTTTGAAGATTTTCTTCTTGTTCTAATGAGTTTCAGAAGCAAGAGCAGTTTGTATTAAAATTCTCCTTTGGTCTCTCCAAAGCCCAGAACTCCAAGAACACAGGGCGATGCACTTCTCTCTTTTCCTGGGGTATTCCAGCACACAGCTGTGCCCATGAAAGCCACTGTCCTGTCTGAGGGTACAGACTCTTCCAATCCTTTCAGCTCTAGCAGATCACAGCTCTCTGAGTCCATACATCTTCCCTGTCTGGAAGTCTCTCCATTTACCTTCAGCCCTACAGTAAAAAGTCTCTCCCCTTTGCACAGCTCCCCCTTTCGCCCTGCAAGGACATCCATGGCAGTGATGCAACCTCCACGTGCAGCAGAGAACCCATGGGGGGTGTGGATCAGAAGTTGGTTCTGCTGGAGACCCTTTGGCAGAAAGCACCACAAAAACCAAAGAAAAAAAATATTCAAAGCAGCATTTCCCAGGAAACAGCGATGCCGTTACATGATGTGTCAATAAATTTAATTTAACCATTAAAATTAATCTAAGGATGACCTCTGCAAAGGTAGGATATAAAGATAAGCCCCTAAGAACAGTGATTTAGATTAAATACCCTTCTCTTGTGGTTTCCTAATAACACACAGCAAACCCCACTGATTAGTACATATAAACACCTAAAGAATGAAATGGACTTAGAGGAACAATAAAAAAAATAAAAGGGAGGATTTGTTTAGCTTGGTTTTGTGAATTAATTCCTAAAGGTTGCTTTAACTGTTTTTCTGAAGTGGAATTTAGATGGATGCCACTTGGAGGCACTCTTAAACTATTCTTACTTGAAGTTTCTTAGAAGCTCTTCATGCAAGGAAGAAGTAATTTTTTTAAATGTCTTTTTTCTTCTAATAATCATCTGGAAATGGATAATTAACAATGGTTTGGGTAGTTAAACTTTGACATTGCTTGTATTTATTACCTTGTAATTTTGTCAGAGGTAAATAGTCCCCTATACTCTCAGTAAAGTAAAGTAATACTCTCTGATTTAATTCCCTTATGCAATGGGTGACAAGTTGTGTCTGTGATGCAATGCTGGCTCAAAGAAGTGGCTAGAAAGGATTACAAACTGCCAGCTTACACAGATTATTCACTTTAAAATTGTCTGGGGTTTTATCATTTCAGACTTGAAATTAAGCACCCAGTTTATCATTATATCCCTTATATATTAAATTATATAAAATTATCTTTGAGAAGCAGATAAAAGTATTTCTGTTTTATAGGCACATATAATCTCCCAATTTTGATTACATTTTAGATATGAAACTTTGGAATACATTTCAGTGTATTTGGAGCATTGCAAAAATTCTCAGTCTAAGCAGGGGTGACATTTTGCAAAGCACTGTAGAAGTACTTTTAAAATTCATATATAATGTGTTCATTAATTTTCAATAGCTCACCAACCAAAAAAATTAATCAGGCTAAAAGGAAGCTTGGACACTGCTTGCACACCTGGGAAAACCTATAAGAGGGAGAAAAGGAATGGGAACAGAATGTTTCCATAGTAAAAGATACATAAAAGGGGAACTGTTCTAGTAACATGGAAGAAGCAAAACCATGATTCAAAAAGGAGATTGAGTCCTTTTCACCCTAAGCCTGGGATGTGCACCCACCCTCCTGTACCACCTCACACCTCTGCAGGGGCTCAGCCAAACACAATTTCCAAGGGAATGATACAGGATGCAGCATCCTCATCCTTCTGCGGAGGATGTGCAGCACAGACCCTGTGCTGAGGTGCTGCTGTAAATCCCACCAGCACAGCCTTGCAGCATCAAGAAAACAGCAATTTTACAAGTTCCTCTCATTCCAAATGACCATTTCTCACAGCTCAACTCTGCAGTTCAAAGCCCATCTGAACAGAGATGCTCCTTACACTCATCTTTCCAAATAAATCCTTGCATATGCTCTAGATAAATATTAGGAATTCCTCAGAGTGAAGGAGATTAGTAAAAACTACACTGAGTCTGAAGAGTGAGTGGTGAGGGATAATACCTGCCTGGGGAGCCATCAGGACAAAGTGTGCTTACGGAGAATGATGGCTTTCAGCAATGTCAGAGGGGAGGCAGCAGGTGGAAACCATCGGGAGGATGGGAGAGAGATAAAAGCCAGGGAAGTCCAGTGCCATGAGAAAGGCAAATGGATATTAATCATTTGGAAATCTTCTGGCTCTGCTGGCATCATGTTTTTTGTGGTCTGTTTCTTGGGTGACATGCACTGAACATGTTTTTCTGCCAGCCTTGTCTTTTCCTGCCATGGGAGCAGCCACAGAGGCCCAGAGCAGCCAGATCCCACATCCCAACTCCAACAGCAGGGCAACACCAAAACCCCATCCCATCCCATCATCCCAGACCCAGCACACACCAGATGTGCCTTCCAAGTAGTAAGATACCCCCCACAGAGGATTCATCTTCAATCAATGTGTCCAGCTTCTATTCTAACTTAAAGTCTCTTTTCTGTGCCTTTTTATATTCTCATCTCTGCTAAAGACACCTAAGCTGAGCAAGTACAGCATATGGAAGTAATAGTGACTGTGAAAAAGTGATGGAGAGAGCACAATTTTTCCCAACATCCTGTAGCAGGAGTTTCAAAGCTTATCCCACACTTCATAGCTTGTTTGTTTTGAATCTGCCACCTCCTACTCTTCCCTCTATCTCCCATCACTTGAAATATTTTTTTTTTTATTTTGCCCTTTTCTCCTTCCCTTTTTATTTGCTTACATTTTCTCTTTTTTCACTCTACCCCTAACCTGCTCTTCTCTGCATTTATTTTTTCTCCAGTTCTTACAGCCCTCTCTCGGTTAATGCACATATTATTGGCATAAAAATATTGCCAGCAAAATGAAGGAGGAATTGGAAAGTCACATCCCCTAAGAGGCAGGATTTCTTATTCTATTTAGACAAATCTTCTGGCACTATTCACAATTCAGAATTGTACTGACTAAACACCACTGACTAAACACTTTTTTCAGTGAAGTAGATGGTTTGCCACATCCTTCCTTTGCCACATCTTTCCTTGCTCTGTGGCTGCTAAAATTTTTCTCACACAACAGAAAGACCTAAATGGAATTTAACCTAAGCCAAGCACTTCTATAGAAGTCAGATTTCCTGAGAACAAAGTGATGGAGGCAGCACAAAGTATCTGATGATCGATTTAATGAGCATTCTTGTCTGTGAGATGTTACCCCACCACTGTCAGTTCACTTACACTTGGCTTTCTGAACCGCCCCCCATTAAGGATGGTCTGCAGTCAAAATCACGGCAGTTGCTGGGTAGTGGGGGCATCAGACCCTGGCATTAAGGACTCATAAATATCCTTTGTTGGCCTTGCTGCTGTTTCATGGAAGCTCAGTAGGCACCTCCATGACTTCATGGTAAAAGGATGCAGACCCTGCAGAGGAGAGGTCAGTTCCAAGTGGTCAACCTCCCCACTTAAAGGTGGTACCAGAGCAGGGGAAAGGCTTCCTTCAAGTTAAAAGTTCCCTTTTAGCCAATATTTCATCCACCCTCAGGTCACCAAATGATTTATGCTTTTGGTTTTACAGCCAAACTGGTCTCTGATGCTAATTTGACAAGCCAACTGATGAATCCTTAAAACACTTTCCTGTTAAAGTGACTAGACAGAGTTGAAACTGTGCATTAGGGCGTCAGTCACAGAAACCATCTGTTCTAACAGGGTTTTTTGTTCTTTCCAAATTCAAGCTTTCTGAATGAGATGCTGACTGTTTTATAAAATACTGACAAGAATCAGTATACAAGAAATTACCTATTCAGCATCTCTAAGAGATGGTAATTGACAGTAGTCAGTTAAGAAGTAAAGATGTTTTGAATGATTAACATTAGGGAGGATGAGTTATAGAGTCTCTTCATTAGCTCTGTATTAAATTAACCTTCCTAGCACTTACAGTTTGAGAACTGCTTTGCAAAACACTACAAATGACTTGAAGGCATTGTTTCCCATGGCTAGTCACAACAGCCATAAAATAAATCTGGGGTCTGGATGAGCTTTGCCGCCTTTCTTCAAGACAATATCCTAAAGGTAATTTTATTTTTGGCCAGGAATGACTCACTATCACCTCCATCTTTTCATTTATCACTCTAATCTTTGAAAGCTAAGGAAGAGTGACTCAGAGCAGATATGACGAAAGCCTTTTCCCCCATGATAGCAGTCAATGAGAGAAGGTTGCTCACCTCCAGCCTCATGGTGGATCAAGCCCCAGACAAGTGAGTCAGATCCCAGGGCTCACCCTTCTGGAACAGGAAGTCTGACCCAAGACCAGCTGGAGCTCCTTTCCTACCTAAATTACCCTGCAACCCTCAGATCCCAAAATAGTCAACTTGCCCCAGTATCTCTGACAGTTCACAGACATCAGGCTGATCCTGCCTTGTCTTGGATACTCCAATGCTCCCTGACCCTACACAAGTT
Organism: Pseudopodoces humilis; assembly: GCF_049639895.1. NCBI lineage: Eukaryota > Metazoa > Chordata > Aves > Passeriformes > Paridae > Pseudopodoces > Pseudopodoces humilis. The sequence continues at coordinate 4,205,898 of NC_142207.1, forward strand.
TTAGGCAGTCATTTTATTGATTTATTTCCCACCAAACTCCAACTCTGATCTCTTCTTTGCCCCCTTTAGCAGAGCTGACACTGAATTACCACACCAGGGTTTTCTGGTGTGGTAAAAAATTTTACTTTCCTAGAATTTTTTCCTTTCAGATATCCTAAAGATAGTTTGGATTGACAGGAGATCATCATGCAGAGAAATATCAATATTTTGATCACAGTTATTTTGAAATTTCATGCCCCTCAGTAGCTACGTGGCACTGCCATCCCAAACCTCTCATAGCAAACTGGAATCAGCCTCTTTTTAGATACCTGAAGGTTGAGGAGACACTTTTCTATTCTGAGACACAATTTATATAGATAAAACCAGATAATACCAAGAACTCAAGCAGAAGGAACAATTTAATATCAGACTCCTCTTTATATACAATGAGATTTGTCTTTATTTTGAAAGTAGTAACTACCAACTTTCTTCACAACATATTTCCCAAACCAGAAAATTAATTCTTCTCCCTCTCTTCTTTATATTCATAGAAATGGCATGAAGTTCTATTTTTTTTTTCTTGGTGAAGCACCTGAGGCTGCTTTCATCAAATCACAGAATGGGTCAGGTTTGAAAGGACCATAAAGATCATCTTGTTCCATGCCCTGTCATGGGCAGGGACACCTGCCACTATCCCACGTGGCTCCAAGCCCTCTACAACCTGGCCTTGGACACTTCCAGGGGGCAACCACAGCTTCTCTGGGCAACCAGAGCCTCACCACCCACACAGGGACAAATCTCTTCCCAATATCCCATCTAGCCCAGCCCTCTGTCAGTGTCAGTCCATTCCCTTGTCCTGTCACTGCATCCCCATCTCCAAAGTTCCTCTCCAGCTCTCTTGAAGCCTCCTTAGGCATTTGAAGGGGCTCTAAGGTCTCCCCAGAGCCTTCTCCAGGCTGAACACCCCCAACTCTTCCAGCCTGGCTTCAGACCAGAAGGGCTGCAGCCTTCTGGGTATCTTTGTGGCCTCCTCTGGACCTTCTCCATCAGCCCCATGTCCTTGTGCTGGGGCCCCACAGCTGGATGCGGTGTCTTGAGTCGGGGTCTGACTTTTGAGAAGAATCTGTCCATTAACATCCTCCCATCACCATGTGTTGAAATTCAAAAGCAGAAAATGGGCGAGAGAACATGATATTACAAATATATTTTTCTATATTAAAAAAGAATGACATTACAAATGTCTATTATATTGCAGCAGAGCATTCCTTTATCAGCAGGCTGTGAAGCTGAGAGTGCTCTAGGTGTTCTCTGCAAGTCTGCTCAACAGACTGCAGGGATAGAACAGCCCTTCTCTCTGTGAAAGCCTGCTGACAGCTCCGAGCTGAATGCTGCAGTTCCTTGTCCCCTTAAGATAACACAATTGCTTGGATGCACAGCATCTTATGCAGTTTATGAAGCAGTGATCAATCTCTGATTGACAATTCTAATTAGCAGCTCTCTTATGTGCAACATTATGGCATCTTATAGCAACTTTCTCCTGGATATTAAACCTCCCCAACCATCTTACACGAAATAAAGTACTTTATAGATCATTTGATACCAATGCTATCAATTCTGTTTGTTTATACTGAAAGGTTGTGTTGATATTATAATATGCTGGTTTTGATATAAAAATTCATATCTTTAATTCCCAGTAATATCTTCTAAGATATTCAGCTTTTCTTCTCTGAAGAGCTCTTGACATTCAAAGGCTGATACAGGAGGACCACTGTGTCCTATGTTGTTTCCATAACTGTGTATTCCAGGTATAAGGTTTTGTACATTTAGAGATGAGATTCTTTTCCCCCCTCTAACAGCAGTGATTCATAATGGAATACAGAAATCAGAAGAAAAAATGACATCTGTTTAAAAATATGGTTCTGTGTTACAGTCACAATGACATATCACATTTTTGCTTGGTTGAAAACAGCTAGAAAAAGGTGCTCATTTGAGATGTGTTATGAAACGTCCAAACAGATTTGTCATGGAATAACAACTTTCCCCCCAAAACCCACCCCAAACTAGGCAATAATTACACAGCAGGGTCATTCCTGAGCATCCCCATTAGAATCTGTAACTAGCAGACCAAAGTCCATCAGAAATACAGGAAATAAACTTGGGTTTGAGTCACCAAGTTCCTCACCTGTACTAAATATGAGTTTGTTCCAGGGTATTTTTTTCCCTCCCTGATATTTCTTTTGGAAAACTAGGCTTTCCATCATACAGAAGGTGATAAATTACTGAGAAAAACACAGTATCTTTTCTTGTCATGTGTGTGGCTTGTACCAGAGATCTGTTTTCCCTGGTGTTCTTGGAGGGAGAGACAGCATATAAAATAAAGTTTTCCTCCTCCCTCCCCAGAAATCCCTAGACAGTAATTTGAACTTAAATGTTACCTTAAGCCTACTTTAAATTAACCAACCAACACTTCCAAAACTAAATTTAAAGATGAGGAATCAGCAAAAATTCTGTAACGACACCAAAAGAAAAAAAAAAAAAGATTGTAAAGTGCAGATAAAGAGGTTGATGATATATACACTTGAAATACCAGATATCAGCAGACAGAATGCAAAGCACAGCAGGGCAGTTACAACTCAGTGCGATTCATCTTTTAAATGATAAGGCTTCTCTAATTTTATGAAGTATTTGTCATATCAAATGCTTCTTAGTCCCATGAAAAATTTCTTTGATTTCCATCCCTTAGGATTTTGATGTACAGTACAGTGCTGCTTTCATATCAGGATTAATGCTGGAATTCTATAAAAACCACTCAATATTTAGGGCTGTTGATGGTGGTGACACCCTGAAAGTTGAATTTCCACACTGAACAGTAACTTTACAGTACTGTACGAACCAGGAGCTGTGCAGGGACCATCTCCTCTATTTTATTCAGAAGGGAGAGGGTCTGAAGATCCATTGATTTCAAACTTATTTTGCAAGTTTTCATTTAAATATCATAAATCCTCCCAGTAAATTGAGAAAATACACTTTTTCCCCTTTGGAAATTAGTCGGGAGGCAATTTATATGCATAAATCTAATACACAGGCACACAGACATATAAAAAATCTGATTTGAGGCGAGAGATTGTGTTGCTTTAATAAAAGCAAAGATAAAAATTCAAATAGGAGCTTCAGCATAACCAGTCCCTTTAAGTTTCATTGGCTGTGCAGGAGCTCAGCCACCCAAGCTGCCCTTTGGCTTTTCCTGCCAGGTCATCCTCCTGCACCTGATGCACCTCCTGCTCCCTGGCTCGGGGATTTCTCCTTCAGCTGCCAGCCCCAGTCGCTGTTTGCACAGCCAGGAGCTCTGCCCATCCTCTGCTAATGAGGCATTTCTTCTGCTTCACTAAAAAACTTTGTCTTTTACTATTTTGGCAGGATTAATTCACTCCTACCTACCTCTTCTCACCCTCACCCCCTCCTCTCCTGCCAAAGCACACCTTTCCTGAAGCACTTTTTCTCCATTTCATTTCCATGCCTCTCACAGAAAGCGATTCCTATGTGAATCATCCAAATACCCCTGGTCCCCAAACATCAGGGAGAACCTCATGCTCAGGGTTCTTATGTTTTACCTTTAAACTGAGTTTTGCCATGACACAAAACAATTTGTGTTGAATGTTTTCGCTCAGCCTGTTAAAGAATGGGGGCCCTTGTACAAATTTAAACACAGCTCTCCCTGCTACACATCAAAAACCAACAAAATTATTTTCTTCATATGTTAAATAGTGATAATCAGAAATGGCAAAGAATGCTAATATCCAACACCTCTTGTACTTGAGGGAGGCATCAGCCTCACCCACCCTGAAATCATTGTTAAATTTGGCATCACTAACACGGCCGCAGACAAGGATAAATCTTCCTTCTCATCCGCATTCAGGCGTGGTTTAGAACAGAGCTGCCTGTTCTACCCTTCTGCTTTTCTCTGCTGAGTTTGGGCAGAGGGAGGTATAAAATATGCAGCACAGACCCCTAGTGCAAACTAGAGGATGTTTGGTTACTCCTGCTTTGATGGAGGGAAAATATGTTTCTCTCATCTATTCTCCTTGGGATGCAAAGATGGGAAAAGGGAATCCATGGTACGCCTTTGGAAAGGAGAGTGCTGTTAGTCAAACAACTGAGTCCAGTAATAAAAAAAAAAAATTAATATAGTACTAGTAGTTGATTAAAATTGTGTTACATTCCCTACGGAGCAGAAATACTTCCACAGTTTTAAGGTGTTCAACTTATGGAGTTAAGTTTAAATTTTAACAGCATAACACACCTCAAATCACACTTAGCAATCAAATTTACTGAATAACTATTGGAAAGTCTTAAGTGTATTTAAAACAACATCCACAGTTTTTTATCCAGTATCTTTAGACCTATAGTCAAAATGACACCTGAGTAATATAACATGAAAGCAACAGACTTGCTGGCAAATTTACTTTATTCTACCATTTTTTGTACATATATAGACACACAAAAATCAGCTTTTTTGCTTATCTTAATATTTCTCAACTTCTGTTGTTAATATTTTTTTTTAATATTTGATTCAGATGGCAATCCAAAATTAAAGCATTTACATATAAAGAGCAGTAAAACATAAAACATTAATTTTGAATTTTAACATTAATTTTATCTCATACTTTATGCCACTCCATAAAATTTAAAGCTATTAAATTTTAAATTAAAGGCTTCACTTATATTGAATTTTAACGCTTGTCTTATTTAGAATAGACCTTCAGTACAGGAGATGTAATTTAAGATGACCTGTAAAATGTATAGACAAAGCATCTTCTGATATGTGTCCTATACCAGGTCAATTTTACTCACATGCCCTCAAAAATTAGCTTGCCCTTGACAAGGAAAATATTTCAAAATGCTCTTTTATTTTTCTTTATCATTGTATATGAGAGAAACAGGTTAACAGAAAATTCAATTGTCCAAGATTACCTAGGAGCTCAGAGGTAAAGATCCAGATTGAATATGCATCTTCCAGCCCTTCAAACACCAATACCTTCCCAAGAGATCTTATCCTATATTGTATCAGTTAAAACAATCCCAGAAGATAAATAGCAGGCATGTCAAACAGCAGCCCTGCCTGCTGTTTTCCCTAGTTAGAAATGCAAACAAGAATTGACCTGTGCCACTTTTGATCCCAAACCAGTTATCAGAGTGCATCTCCTTCAGCAGCCAGGCCAAGGGAACTCGAGTCAATGACCGTGGATAAAAGCTTTTCCGATAAACCCTCAATCCATTAAATCAAATGGAGACTTTAAATTGATGAAGATTATAATAAATTATTTCTTAATCCTGATGTATCAATCTATCATAGGTGGTGGCACAAGGCAGCGAGCAGCAGCACTAAAAGCTTTATGAAAGTCATCTCCTCTTCCCTCGGAGCTCCAGCAGGTGGGAGAGGAGCTCCAGCAGGGGACAGAGGAAGGGTAGGTCACAAATCCTGTGCAGTGGGGAAGGAAGGAAGGACCTGATGTTGGCATCTCGCTGTGAAAAGTGACACTGACAAAGGTTCACGTTATGGCACAGAGCCTGACAGTGCCATCGACAGGACCAATCCATTCCAGTCACTTTGAGGAGCATAAGGAACAAAATACTCCCTCAGTTTGGGGAATATTTACAGTTTTTAGTTATTCTGTTGTTATTAACAAGATTGAGAAGCACAGAGACACTTTAGTCTGCTGCTGGTGTGCTGGTAATTCTGAACGCCGTTCACTTATGTTTATCATACTAATTCAGGGAATGGCACAAATGAACCCTTTTCGGAGCATGCTCAGTGTTAGTTCTTAAATAATGAAAAATTGAAATAATTTCTTTCGAAGTTCTTTGCAGCCTTTACCTTGCTGCCTTTGTTTGGAAATTCCAGCGTGTGTTGGCCAGGATGGTGGTCCCTCCTTACACCTGTTGACTTTCATTATTGTGGGAGCTTCCCAAAAATTGATATTTCTCTAAACACATACGGTTTGGCAACAGGACAATGACAGCATTACAAACACAAGGAAGGTTCCTTTCACACTGAATGTTAACAGCTTAAAAAGACCAGATGAGTTTTTCTACAATTCCTGGAGAGTTTGGTCCAGTGAATACTCAAAGACCTTTATTTTGTGGCCTTTGCTTCGCAGGTCAGCTGAGCTCTTTATCTACCCATCCTGTACACTCTGAGCTGCAACATCTGAGAGCTCTAAACCCAAAAATGAACCAAGAAATCTTTGACTTGGAGTTGCATTTTACTTCAGACATTTTCTATGCACCACTGCACACACACAAAAGGCAAATCTGATGGGAATACTGCATGAAAGGGTGTTGTCATCAGGTTTTGAGACCAGTATTGAAGACTCAAGAATTCAGATAAAAAACTCAAAATGTTGAAATCTTCCTTGTAGTTAGTAATTTGTATTTATACAGCCAGACAAGCAACTCATAACATTTTACATTTCTTCTAGAAATAGATCTTGCAACATCTGTGTGAGATAGAAACTTAAATACAGTTATTTTACAGATGAGGAAACTTAAGCACAGGGAAAAGTGCATGACTAAGAAATTGACATTTACTTTCAATGTCTAAAATGGACTCTCAGGCATCTAAATGATGGCTTAAGTATTCTCATTCAGAAATGAGCATTTTGCTCCAATTAAAAAGAAGAAGCTGTCAGGTGTAAAAATACATAAACCCCTAAGAATAACCTAGTTAACATCTTAGGTTGATTAAAAGACTTACAACTTCCACCTAGTACTTTCCAAACAGCAATCCCAGGGGAAAGCAGAGGTCTAAATATTAATAACAGGTTTTCTGCCACTGGATCTACTATTATTATAAAGAGAAGCAATTATTTTTGGCTTAAAATGTGTGGTTTGGATGTTTATCACCTTGGTAAATGAAAAAACAAAAAACACAAAACAAACTTCACAAATAGAAGTACAGTAGGATAGTCATCAACTGCTATTGCCAACAGTTGATCCATCTCATGATGAAAATACAGGTTTCATAGCTACTAAAGAAAATTTTTGTAATTTTCTATAGCAGGACATTCTTAAATATTTTTTCTAGATACGAAGCATCGTTATGTTTTCCCTAACTGTGAACCCGGGGCATGCATTTCATTTTGGGTTTTTTTGTGTCTTCAAAGCTTGGTCATGCCACCTTCACCCACTTGCCACTTTCCAAACCTCTTTTCTTCTCCTTGAGCACAGAAGATGGCCCAGACAATGCAGCAATCATTCAAATCACATCTCCAGCGCACACACACTGGATCTGCTATGGCTCGCACCGCTTCTATCCTTTGCAATAAATTTTAATCAGATACTTTGTACCCTGTTGTACTCATGTCTGAAACCATCCAAAGTGCTGTTGTTGCTAAGGAAACCACTTCCCGTTATCCTCACACTCATCTCCACTGCCTCCTTCCCTCCCTTTCCCTCTCCCCATGTTTTCCTTGGCTCCAAGGGGCAACCCTGGCACCACTGAGCCATTTACCCCCCTCATACTCTGGGGTGCAAACTCACTCGGAGCACATAAGAAATCCCTGAAACCAGAATTGGTGGTATTTAAAGCTTGGCCATCCCTGCACAGGCCCATTATATTTAATTAGTCCCTGCACAGCAGGGAACAAGCCAATCCCAATGGCTGCAGCAGTGAGGAGAAGCTCCAACCTGCTGTGAAAAAAGGCAAAAAATTCAGCTCTAGGCTCTTCTCGCAGGAGATGAAAAAAGAAACACATGGAATGGAATATATGGGCTGGATAAGCAAGTGTTTGGGTGTTTTTTCTAAGGAAGGAAGTTTCAGACCCCTTCATTCTCCTCTGCAGATCCCTCCCACCATAAGAACCCCATCACAGGAAGAGTTGTTTACCTCTTTCAGAGAAGTCAAGTCCCCTGAGCCATTTGACTGCAGAATTGATTTCTGACCCTTTGCTTCCTTCCAGGCTCCTGATGTTTAAATCATCAGGAAGGATGCTCGTGTTTAGTGTTACATCTTCCCAAAGCTGTGAGCAGCATGTGCAGAGCGTGGTTCCATCACCACAAGCACAAGGGAAAGATATGAAAAGGGGAAATTTGACTTTTGCTATGACCATCCTGCATGCCCAGAAGCAGAAGGCAGAACTAAGCCAGGCTGTTAAGTGAAAGAGGCACAGGGGAAGCACAGTAAGGAAACAAAGTCAACAACCATTAGAGTGCTTTTTTCTACAGGAATGGATAAAACAGCATTTGAATAACATTTCAAGTTTTATTTGGTAGGTTTTTTTAGGGAAAAGGAAATTCATTCTACTTACACAGTTCCCTAATGGAAAGGCCCCTTTAATTATATATTGTGGTTGTCAGTAATGGGAATTTTGACACATTTTCCCTTTTTCTACACCCATTACTCTTCTCTCCAACTTGCTTTTACTTTTTACCACACTCAGCTTTGTATGGGGGAATGCAGAAGAAGCAAAAAAAAAAATTGAGAGCTAAAGAGCAAATAACCTCTAATATTATAGAGCTTTCTCTGTGGTTTTGCTTTCCCCAGCTAAGCCTGCCTGCCACTGGTATTGAGTGTAAGGAACCTGCTGGGTCTGTTGCTGTTGTCCTATTGACTTTCTCTGGATGAATAAGTTCCTGTCAAGAGCAGCACTAAATATCCACTTTAGAAAGGCACTTTTAGCCGTAAAGAGCACATTTTCCCTTCCTTTCTCGAGTCAGAGCCTGCGCTGCAAAGCACAATGAAAATGCAGTCTTTGGAGACAGACATAATTATAAGTAAATACTTCACAGGCATTAATTAGCGACATTTTTTCACCTGTGGTTTGTATAGGGAGTCAAACTTCCCTCAGTAGAACTTGCTGCTGCTCCTATACTTGCTACCAACACTTCACAAGCAATAATTACACCAAACCCTTGGACTGTACCAAGCTTCAAATGCTTGAATAATGTGAATATAAAACCTTAGTTGTGTATTATTTTTAATTTTTTTTTTAGTCAAAAAGATACTGATCCTGAATCAACTGCATGGAAACTTCTTAATATTTCTTATGGTCAGGAGCTGAATCAGGGATAGGCCCCATGCCAAAAAAAATTCACAGAATTAAAGAATGCTTATTTGGGATTTCAGCTAATTATCTAAAAAAAAATTAAAAATAAATATCATTGAGAGGAATGAAGCAATGGCTCATCTGCATTCAGCATCCATGCCATAAGATGAAGGTTAAAGAAAAAACTGTACAGAAACAGGAAAGCAGAAGAGACAAAAATAAAGGCCAGTGTTTTGGTCTACAGCCTTGCAGAACAGCAGAGCAAATGCTCAGTGAGGAGCACAAGCCATGGATCTGTGTTTGCCAGCAAAGAGAACAGCCAATTTCTTTGGGTTGTGCATGTCCAAAGGCTATGCAGTTTTTAATCAAAGGCTACTGCTCTCACCCACTTAGGCAATACATTACTGATATAATACAGTAAAAGGCCTTAAAGAATTCCTCTAATTATTTTTCATACAATAAATTTCAGAATTCTTGACTCACTTGGCAGAGTTCTGCCCTTTAGGCAGAAAGCATAAAAGAAGCTGTTCCCTTGCTTTGTTGGGGTGATATTCAGAGTTAGGGTTTCTATGCTGAATACAGAATGCAAAGCCCACAGAGAAGCTCATGCATACATTGCTAAATTATTATAGAGGTTTTATTCTGGAGATTATTATCATCAATAAACCTACATTCTATAGAAAGTTCAGAGGCAGGTGGGAGGGAAACATCAACACATTCATCTGAAAACTAAGATAAATGTTCGAAAGGCTGGATTAATTTTGCATAAGCCTTGGAATGTGTGCCTCCAGTGTGGCCCTGGAGCAGCTTCGGGGAATGCTGGCTGTGAGCACAGACTGGTGGAAAAACAACACAGCCACTTATGGCTGTGACTCAGCATCATGAGTGTCTCCTGACACACAGTCTGCTGCCACCACAAACTCCAAGGGCTCCTTCAATCAAGTGGCAGAACCTGTATTTTCATTCCTAAACACCTACAGATTTGTTTATGTGGGCCTAGATCACCTCGTCCTTAAGCTGGGCAGAGGGGAACATCCACATCACCACCTTCAGATTTCCATCTGAGATGCAGAATTCACTGTTTGAACATATGAATATGCAGTCAGGAGCTGTCAAAAAAATCACACAACTATTCGCTGGAACAAACAAGAGAGGAGAAATGTCTTAATATCAGAGCTGGCTTGACATTTCCCAGCATAACCGGATCTGGCTGTGGTCTGCAAGAAATCAATTCACAGAGAAGCCACAAATATCAGCTAATGCCTTGGTTCATAAACTTTTATCCATGCTGGTATGAAAGTCCTATTAAAGTAAATAGGGCGAGAGCCTCAGGCTCAGGTTGAGGGCCCAGAGCAGGTAAGAAGTCAAGCAGGTTCTTTGAAAGCTCCCTAGGGAAAAGTCCAGGGATATCGCTTGGAAAACAGCCCTAAATTTTTTTCCTTTATATACATTGCCTCCATTTTAACTATCCTGGACAGCCTGAGCTAAAGAGATTGCTTTAGTTTTGGTAAAGGTCATATAAATATTGATCACTACTGGAAAAGTTCCAAAAACCTTTAAAATTGACGCCTTCTGTCTGGGGCCAATTAATTTTTATTCCCATATTTTGAAATGAAAAGTTCCCAGTTCCACCTACTTGACAAATGATTTTGAGTATTGTGAATAAGAAGCTTTTTTAGGACTAGGTAAATCACTGGAAGATTTTTAAGGACTCAGTTCACTCCTTTAGATCTGTTATTTTTGACAAGAGGGAAGAAAGGTTAGGGTAGTGTACAGCATAAATAATTTTCAACTAATGACCTAAGACTTCAGGGTCAGGTCTTTCAGGGGTTTATTATCAATCTCTTGACTTCAACTGACTTGTGGTTTCATTTGTGGGAATTTTTTTAAAAAGAAAATTAGGAGGTCTTTCTCCTTTTCAGAAAAACACTGTTAGTTTTAGCTGTTTTCTCAGGTTTTCACAGATTAAGGTCTTGATTATGATTTTCCTGAATTCATGGCATGTTTCTGATGAAGAGAAGGGCTTGAGAGCTATTTAAGTTGGTGACAATTAATGCTAATTGGGTCTACACTGGGGATTATTCTTGCAGGTATTATTACAATGGAAATAGAGACAGCCAAGAGGACAAACACTTAGTGAAGACATACACTATATAGAACTGTTCTTGCAATAATTAACGTTCCAGAAACCCATGGAAGTAAATTTGTGGTAAAGAAGTAGAATTGCAACTTGGATTTCCAGGTTTCTGCTCTAAAACTAAGCAAGGTCAAGGATAGGATTAATTTCTTCAGTACAGGTTATGGTCTCAGTGACTGTTTAAATTTTATATTAACTATAATGGCCATAAAACAAATAGGAAGGCAAGAGGCATGAGAAGAAAAAGTATTTTTATCATCTGACTGTGGAAAACAAATTTAAAAATCAAGACCTATTGGAATTTTCTCATAGAATCATAGGATGGGTTGGGTTGGAAGGGACATTAAAAATATCATCTAGTTCCAACCCGCCTGCCATGGGCAGTGATTTAATCAGTAAGTTGGTTTTAATATCCAGACAGTTCTTTACCAACAGTGCAAACATGAGCTGCAGAACCTTACAGCAGGTGCTAAATGTACAACATCTAAACACAAAGACAATATTTCTGTATCCTAATTAAAAATATTACACTTTTAAAGATAAAGCATATTGAAAATAGACTTTTTCAGAAAGAGCTCTGATTTTCTATCAGGTGCCCTTTACTAATGAACATGTAAAAGCAACTCCCATTTAGGTGAAAAGCATGAATAACTGCTTTAAGTAGGTAGTGGAAGGACCTTGTTTTTGATATGTGGAGAAGTTAAGATATTTCTGTCTGGAAATTGAAACAAAGTTTGGGAAACACAGACTTCTGTGATGGCTGAAAAGTGGTTTGCTAACCTGACCTTGGAGTCTTCTTTCTCTCAGGTAGAAGGAGGTAGCTGAACAAAACCCTTCCACTCCGGAGACAGACTTTGGAGCTGATTAGTCAGCCACACACTTAAGTCTATTAATACATACCACTATTGCCATGGTAGCAGGTTAAAGTTAGAAGTAACTAGATTTGAATAATTTAAATATGCTAAAAATACCAACTTCTGGGCTTAAGTGGTTCTATTTGTCACCCCTAATGACAATTGCCACCTATGCTAGAAAGTCTCCTTGGAAAGCTTAGTCTCATCATGAGCAGAACTTTCTCATCTATGTGATCATGCTCCAAAATCTGTGTCATAGTTCCATCTGCAGACACAAAAACCAATAGTTTTGTTTCTCGCGTATAGTGAATACTCCCAGCTTGATTTCTATCATCAACCAAACCAGAATAACTGGAAGAAAGTTGAATCCAATTAGTTTGATGTGGTATGGTCCAGGCAGGTTGACCTCCAGATGAATCTAAGTACAGCTTCACGAGCTTCTCTTTTCCCAAGTGTTCACATCTACACAGAGACTCCAGGAAAAAAAAAAAATTAAAAGAATAAGTTTAGGATTTAAGAAGGAGTTTTGCAGTGCACATGTATGACAAAAGATTCAAGAGATGGAAAGAATACTAAACTATATTGCACTACCATCTAAAAATATTGACCATGCTTGGGAAAAATCAACCCAAATCAAAACCAACCAATAAACCAATCCAGAACACAACAAACCAAACCTTAAAAATTAACAATGGGTTTCAGAAAAGTGGTAAAAAAGTTATCTCCCTTACATCAGTTTGCCAAAGTGCAACCCAAATGTAAGGTAAGATTTGTTCTGTTTCTAAGAATTTCTGACGTGATGCTCCAGACTCACTAAATTAATGCAGTGTCAATTCCAATCAATCCAACCCACTCACCTAAGTAAAATCCTGCAGGTGCATTACTGTTTCTAGGACTGTTTGACAGCAATGGGAAAGATACAGGGCTCACAGTTAATAAAAAAACTCAAAAACAGTTTCTGTCTGTATTTAGCACATACACCATACTTCAAATCTTAGCTTGTTGTCTTAATTTCATAATTTAAAAAACTAACAGGGAACATCAAACATGTTCCTATTTCATCTTTCAGTATGCAAATTGGAGATGCAGGCCTACTGGTAGCAGCTTACTGAAGGATGTGGCTGGATGCCACGCAGGTGCAAGGAGGAAAGATAATTTTAACACCAAGAGATTACAACTAGAAATTTACCTAGCAGTAACCCAGCTGGGAAGCTGATCTAATGGACACTGGATTGAAGATTTTAAATGAAAAGTAAGAAAAATTCAGATTGCAGGAATATAGTATTAGCTCTGTGGTTTAATACAATTTGGGAATGGACAAGCTTTTTCACCTTCTTGGGGATTTTTAAAAAAAACCTTTTTCTTCTTATTTCTATTCGGCTCAGGAAATGGAAACTTTTTTTTTTTTTTTTTGCAATGTTCCCCCTTCCCCATCCATCTCATCCAACTCTTTCCTACTGGTGAGACCATGAGGCCCTGGATCCTCAAGAGTTTGATCACCCACATCTGGGTGCAGCTGTGTCCACGTGCCACAGGAAAAAATGGGAATTTCGGGAACAGAATTGGGTTTTTGGGGGATAAAATGGGGATTTTTTTGGGGAAAATGGGAAGGGCATTTTTGGGAATTTTTGGGAATTTTGGCTTTTATGAAATTGGTTCGGATTTGGATGGAGTTTTAGGAAGGTTTAAAGGCAATTTTTGGGATTTTTTTGGGGAATAAAATTGGGTTTTTAGGGGATAAGATGGGGATGTCCCAGGTCCTCAGGAGCAGATCAGCCCTGTTTTGGTGGGATGTCAGGAGGGACTGACTGGCCCTCGATGAAATGACTCTGTCAAGATGCCCCCAGTGCAGATGTGGGTGGGAGGCAGCAGCACTGGGGCCCTGGCAGGCACACACCCTGCCTGGGCAGGCACTGAGCTTTCCCAAAATGATGTGACCACACGCAGGAACAGGAGGATAATTGGGAAACAGGGCTGCAGCAAGGAGCTTCCAGGAGGGATTTTAAAGATAAAGAAGAGCCAGCTAAGTTTACAGAACAAGCCAATACTGATAGCTGTGTGAAATGCAGATGCAGGGAGCCAGAAATGTTTTAAATTTGAGCTGCTGTTGTGACCGTGGATTCCCAGCACTGCTTCATTTGCTGCCCCCATTAGATTGCCACTCTGAGTTTCTGTGTTGGGTTATGCTGTGCTGGGCCAGCCTTCTCCTGGGATCATTACAAATATCTCAATTTAGTTTTCCAATAAAAATAGGAAAGTTGCAATTTAGTGGCACAGCTGCACTTATTGAAATAGCTCTGTCCCTGCTGGTGAGAGCTGTGAGGTGGAGAAGGAAGGGGAGAGGAACAGCTGCAGCACAGAGGAGCTGGCTGGGGACAGACACAAAAAAGGCAGAGAAGGACAAGGAGGCTTCACATCAGGAGAAGCACCCAAGAGAAGCTGAGGTGATGCACATCAGCACAGGATTTATTTCATTGTGTTCCTATTTCATATTTTAATGAATTAAGACATCTTGTTCAAATCAGAGCCAAGGCTGAGGGTTCACCCCCTGTTCTATCCTGCTCTCTGACCTGACCATGGTCCTCTGTAAATATAGCAATACAAAAAACAAAAAGCAATAAAACAAGCAATACAAAGACATCTCCTCACTGCGCAGAGCAATCATAAAGGTGAACATCAGATTGAAGAGGTGCCACCCTTGCTGAACTCATGGGACAGCCTGTCATGCTCTGTGTATGCTGACACACCTGCCACTCATGTTTCTCACACTATTTAATTATCTAAAATAATGATTCTTTGCATATGTCAATGGGCAAGTATGACCAAGCTGTAGATGAACTTGCCCTTCAAAACAGATTTTGAAGGTCACCATTAAAAGTCTTCCACAGTTTGAATTGGCACACCTAGGACTTCTTTTAATTTTGCTCACAATCAGGAAAACAAAGGAATTTGAATAAGAATTGTTAGCTAGAAAACCTGAAGGAAGAAGATGTAAAGATTCGCAGAACAATTATGTTCATAATTTCAAAGGAATGGAAAAAGGAAAATCAACATTAAAAGGAAATGTCAGCAAATGTGGGGGAATTGTCATGACTGTCTGTGGAATTAGAACAAAACAAAACAAAAAAAACCTCTAAAATTTAGGACATCTGTTGTTAAAGGACAGTTTATTAAGGGCACAATATCAAATAATCCTGATGTACGGAATAGGGAAGAAATAGAGAACCAGGACCTCTTTAACAACCAAGATAATCAGAAAAAAATTGTATTTAAAGCAGAGTTGTGTTGAAAGTGGATATAAAATTAAGGACAAGTGTAAATGAATAGTACAAGTATGTAGACATAGAATTGAAAAGAGAGAGGAACAAAGCAAGTTATAAGCAGATATTGATGTAAATGAAAGCAGGAAAACAGTTCTAGAAATGCAACATCCATAACAGAAGATAAAGAGACAAGTTCCTTTATTTTAGTTATAATAATGGCAAATACAGGAGAATTCAAGTAGCCAAAAGCTGCCTTTCTTCAGTTTTCACTAAGAGTAATTACAGCCAGGTACTAAAACAATTAATTTTATCTGGGAACTAAAAGCATAGGACGGGAACATGAAAAGGAAAGGTTGAAGAATATTTAAGTTAAACACATTCGAGTTCTAAAGACAAATGAAATGCACTGTAAAGTAGTCAAGGAATTATCTTGAGCCATCTAAGAACCATTAGCAATTATCTTTGAGAATTCAGAGGGCAGGGAAGTCCTGGGGGACTGGGGAAAGGCAGAGAGAGCCCAGAAAAGACAGAAAGAAGGTCCAAGGATTTAAAGATCAGTCAACCTTGCTTTTGTATTTGGGAGTGTATTAGAACAGTGCTTAAAATGAGGAGACAAAAGTGTGACAATTTAGTGTGTATATCTCAAGATCAGATTATCCTTGTCACCCAAAAGAGGCATTCCTGACACTGATGAGCACGTGGGAAGCTGCAGATGCAGTCTGGTTCGGCTATTGATAGCAAAATTAACTCTGATAAGTTTCATAAGTAAACTCAGAAAGGAAGGCCTGAGAGAAGTTCTTGTGAAGCACATAGACAGTTGGTTTAAAAACAGCACTCAAAGCTTTTACTTTAACCAGCCACTAAAATGGAAATATGCTGCCAGGGAGCTTTCAGAGTAGGCCTGTCCTGGATTTTATTCTGCATTCTTGTGCTGGCTTTGGCTGGGGCAGGATTGATTCTCTGGTATGGAGCTGCTGGAAACAGTGTGCATGACCCAGGGACACGGCTGCTATTGCTGAGCAGTGATTGCACAGAGCCAGGGACACTTTGCTCCTCACCCCACCAGCAAGGAGGCTGGAAGTGCACCAGAAGCTGGGAAGGGACACAGCTGGGACAGCAAACCCCAGTGGACCCAAGGAACATCCTGGAACGTTTGGCATCATGCTCAGCATGTAACCTGGGGGGGAAAAGAGGGAGCAGGGGCCATTCTGAGCCTTGTTTTCCTGGGCATGGCTGAGCACCTGCCCACCCATGAGAAGTGGTGGAGGAATTCCTTAATTTGTTTTGCTTTGCTTGCATGAACAGCTTTTGCTTTACCTATTAAACTTTTATCTCAACCCACAAGGTTCTCACTTCCCCAATTCTTTGCCCATCCCACGGTGGGGAAAGAGAGTGGTTTTGCAAGGCTTAGCTGCCAGCTGGGGCTAAGCCACAACAGTTCTTTAGCAAGAGATGCCTGTTTTGACAAATACAGCTGTTTGTGTGGTCCCAAAGTAGCAAACAGATAATAGAGTAGCATTTTGCTAGAGGACTGGGAACAGTTATTTTAAGTTGGAGACATTTCTGGAAAGGTTGTCTTCCACAAAATGCGGTTATGTAGTTACTGTGCTCAGCAAGTCTAAGGTTACCTCCTGCTTCTGAAAGGAATCCTGCAGCAGAGCCAGGCAATCGAGTGACAGTGCTGAAGACAGATGTAAGGAGATGAGGATTTATCAGCTGAGATAAGGGGCTTTGGCTTCCTCATTAGTTACAGTCACTGTGGTTGAGCAACTGCGCTGCCTCCTCCTCCTCCACACCAGGGGGGACAAAGCAAGCTACAAATCGCTGGGAATGCTGCATTTATCATCAGCTCCAATTCACTCCCAAGCTCAGAACTAGCAGTGCAATTGTATTCATAACTCATTCGGGGGAAAAAAATAAAAATATTAATAGCCATAACAAAGAAACATCTGTTTTCATGCAGCTTGATCAAACCCGATTTCTGACTTTGGGAATACAAGAGGCTTAGAGTCTCCACCATCACAGAACAACACTACCCATGCAGAAATATTTTTCTTGTGAATCAGCCAAGCATAAGAGACCAGGCAGACCAGGTAGGGGGTGCTCATCTAATATAGCAATATTGTTCTTGACACTCAGAGCACATCTTGCTCAAGACTATGGAATCAGAAAATATTTTATCCTTTTTGTTAGGTTTCCTTCACCGTCTCCTGCAGACACAGGTAAAGGACACACTTTCTCTCTTGAAATCAAAATACCTCTTGAAGGTGCCACCTCAAAGCCTTAAACAAGTTTGAAAGTCACAACAAGCAACAAAAGACCAACAAGTCACAGTAGCAGAATACAGCACAGGAAACAAACCCTTCAACTGTCTTTTCCTAGAGGAAAAATAACTGAGATTGGCCCTTTTTTAAAAGGAAATAAAACCCACTGATGAACCTTTAAGTGCCCAGTGTTAGGTACTGTAGAATAATAGAAAGATAAAGGGTTGAAAGGGACTTTAAAGTTCATCCAGTCCCACCCTTTGCCATGGCAGAACACCCTCCTCTATCCCATGCTGCTCCACCTGGCCTTAGACACTTCCAGGGATCCATGGGCAGCCACAGCTTCTCTGGGAATCTGTGCCAGGACCTCACCACCCTGACGAGGAAGAATTTCTTCCTGATATCAAACCTATATTTCCCCATTTACAACTTGTATCTACTACTCCTTGTCCTGTCACTACAATTCTCTTTGCCTGTCTAGTGTTAAAAACAAACTGTACACCTCTTCCCCCTTCCAAGGGGATCACAGATATTTTTATGCATAAAATGGCTTGACCCAGAAGAATGTTAATTCAAGGAATACCTTGACAGCAGAATTGAAGATAAAACTAAGGACAATACAGCAAATTTAAATTGTTGATATGATAGCTGCATATTCATCGAACCAAAGAGTTGCTGAGGTTCCCACATTGAGCTAAATTGGATTCACATAGAGGGACATGAACAGTATGAAAGGAATTTTTCCTCATCAAAGCTCTTCTGTTCTAAGCCTGAGGACCAGGAGTGAAGCAGCACAACCAACCAAAAAAAAAAAAAAAATAAAAAAGAAGAATGGATAAGATTAAGGCTATTACTTTTCTCCCTGCAGATATCTCAGCAAGCCAGCATGGGTACATACACATGATATTTGGAAAGAAATTAGCAAGGGGAGAAATGGGTTTGTGCTTCTTTCCTTCTCTGAAAGAATTTTCTGAAAATTCTTTTCTTGTGGAATTAAGATTAGTCTTCCGAAATCTGGATAACAAGGATGATTTAGCAGGAATGCTCTTGTTTTAAGGAGATTGGCAGGTTGAGAGGTTACACTTTAGCAAGATGTATTTCTACAAACTCATTGAACCTCTGATGCTGCTGAAAAATCATTATTAACTAAAAAGCTCTATTTCTGTCATCAGTGTTACTCCCTGCACCAACTATTTGGTCAGTACAGAGTAGTTCATCTTTAACTGAGACCAAACTTCTGATGTAAGACAGGAGCAGAGCTCTCCCCCAGTCCTGCACAAATATTGCAACCCTAGCACAGAACATCAAGCCAGGTCACTATTTCTTGGACAAAAAGGAATGATGTATTTCAAAGCCATGTCCCCCAGGCATTACACACACACACACGTGCACAGATCCCACTGTCCACTGAGACTTCAAACTGCAGTACAGCATTAAAAAGTATATTTTTCCTTCAAAGTCCATTTATAATTCCCACCAACACTTAGGCCAGCTGTGCAAATCCATTAAGAAACAGATGAATATACTTCCCTCCTGAGCACAGCCTTGAATTACAAACCAAAAGCAGCTACAGAGGTCTGACACCTAAAAGTAAACCTTGAAAATCTATATTTCCTGTAGAGATGCATCTTCTCCTCTCACTCCAGCAGTGCTACAGTACAGTCTGCTCTGCTCACCTCTGCTGCCATCATAGTGCAGATATACTTTCTGTGGTCAAAGTTAAGAAGTGCTAATGATATTCAAAATCCATTTCCAGATCACCCTATCTGCATCTGTTTACTTGACTGAAAAAAAAATAAAATCTGTTTGCAGTACTCACTTATTTTTCTATAGAAAAGTCATGTTGATATATATTGAAGGAACAGAGGTCTTTAGCAAGTTTCCAGGCTGTTTTGGTATTCATTTCCAAAATGTTTTACTGCTTTCTTTTATAAATAACAGTAATAGCAAAACATAGTTTGGAAAACAGGAAAATAAAAGTCTGCTGATTATGCCACTTATCCCCCTGCCCCAGAGGGAGACAGAAGCTCTCACTGTTCATGGATAAAAAGATGTTCTTGAAAGCCACTTCTTGGTGGCCTTTCTCACCTCCAAGACTACAGATCTTTCACCAAGGCCATGTTTTTTCCTTCAAACAAACTTTTCCAGTCCAGTAATACCAAAATCTTGCTGAAGCACAAGTGTGGACACTCAGTGGGACTGGCAATTTGTCCCTCACAGGTAAGATGGGAACACACACCCATTACTTGATAAGAATGTTCAGAATTACATTGAGTTTACATGTGTGAGAAATTAATTTATAAAAAAATCAGCTTCTCATTTGTCTTTAAGGATGCAATGAACTAAATTCTATCGGTGATCTTCTGCATAATTTCCTTTCATAGACTAGAACAAGCATAAATTGGAGCAAAATAAAAATTAATTGTAATTTGTCTTACTTAAGGAAAACACTTTTTCCTGGACTAGGTGTAGAGAAACCCCAGCTCTCTTCCACCTGTGTTATTTACCCACTGACTGATCTATCTGTGTTGTTTTGCCTCTGTACTTTGTTTTTGTACTGGGAAGAAGGTAATAATTTCTGATTTGGGTATTGGCAGATCAATTTGCCTTAATGACAGCTGAACACACGTAACTTCATGACAATTTTCAAAATGCTAAAGACAATCTCTTATTCCCCATCAGTGAAGCTTCCCACTGTGCCACTGCAATCTGGAGTAACAACTAACCTCTCCAATTCCCAACACTTCACTGTCATTTACAGACAACTTGAGCAGTTGTTCCATTGCACAAAGCATGTTTTCCTGCAGGTAGATGCTGATACCATACACCCTAGTGGTGATGGAGCTCTTGCAGAAATCAGAGAGGTTTGTGTCAGTCAAGTGACCCCAGGGAGCTTTTTGTTGCCCAGCTGCCATGAGGATGGCTCATGGCTGTGTCTGTCCTTTTGAAAAATAGATTCTTCAGATTCAGCTCAGCTGCCTGGACAGGAGTGCCCAGAAATCCTTCACTTACTGTCCACCGTACACAAATCAACCCCTTAGCAGATGCCTGCTGCCACTGAGGAGTGTCCAACCTCCTGCCTGCTCCAAAACTGATTTTTACCTCTTGGAAACTTTAAAAGCCCCAAGAGTACAGAATTTATGGCACAGTTGTACCACAGTTGCACTGGGCAAGCACCACACGTGGGAGCACATGGTGAGTCTGCCTTGCTTTTGCCACCAATAGAGGCAGCTGTGATGGTTTAGGGATGCTTTTACATTTCATCCTAAATGAGCCCAATGCACTCACTTGCTAAAGGAAGATGTGCTGTCACAGGTGACTGGACAAGCTGAACATAGACAGGTGTTCTTTTCCACTGGAAAAAAAAAAATCTTCAAACACAGAAAAGCTGTGCTGCGGTTTCAGGGTTTCTCATCAGAATTCAGCACCACTCCAACACCTCTAGGGAACAAACACCATACAGCAAAGAGAGCTTTGGTGAGGAAGGAAAAAGCAAGGTGTTTTAAACACTGTGCTTGATTCACCTTCCCTTTTTCCTCAGACATCCTTGCCTTCCCCCTCAGCCCCCACTCACCCTGAGAGGTCCCTGCCGTGTGGCTCTCCTGGAGCAGGTTAAGCCACATCTGCCCACAGCTGTGTGAGTCAGAGCCCACAAGGCTCACGTTGTATTTGATGCCTCACAGCATCACAAATGGCTTTTTTAGGGGACAGTGGCAAAGGGTGAAGCTTGCTGGAGCCTCAGGGAATCAAAGGAGGAACAAAGTTTACTGAAACAGTTCCTAGTAACAGCAGCAGACTGAAAATCAGCCTGTTTGTTGTTCTGCTCGGGCTGATGAACCTCCAGAGTCTGTGCATAACATCAGAAGAGAACAGGACACAGCTTTACTGTCAGCTCTCAGTCCAACTTTTAAATATTCCTGATGGTTTAAGGCTGAACTTTGCTCTAAACCCCCAATCCATGGTAATGGGTTAAGCAGGTGATTCCTCTAATAGATTACACAGCAAAGTTCGGTGCAGAACTGAAACAGTATGGGTATTAAATGTCTCTTTAGCAAGGAAAAA